>NW_021680908.1:25265-28669 GCF_001412515.2 Diachasma alloeum
TGACAAAATATGTAATAAATGTGAATAAGATGAATTGCTCGCATTTTTTTTTTATAAAAGATCTAGTTATATAGAAATTCAAATAAATGATCCTCTTTCGCGCAAGACTTCATAATTCCTTCTCTCCCTCTCCTTTATGATCAACTAATTTACAAATTAAGACAATAAGAAGTTGTATGAACGAAAATGGGATAATCAAGCGGAAGAGTGAATGCAAAGGAGGTTTCATGTTGGATTTAAGATTGGGCACGCTTCCCTGTTATCGACTGTTTCCATTATAATAGATGAAAATTTCTTTACCCACAGAGCCGGCCTCTCGATTAGTTCATGCGCGCCACCGCTATGAAACTCTGATTGAACAGTTCCCATAAGCCTGAGCAATCTCCCTTATCTCTGGTCAGAGCATGTAAATTGTTATATACAGCTACAGCAGGTCGTCCAAATCTAAGGACACGGCAATAAAAAACAAGTTTAATGCAAACAAAATTTCAACAATATTGATTGTCAATTTCTGATCAACAATGACGAGTAAGAAAGGTGCGACATTGAGAATCGAGAATGAGATAGATAAATATCGAGGTGAAGGCAACTGGAAAAAGGTTATAGAACTCGCTGATCATTTGAGAGAATTGTACCCCAGTAATGGTGAGTTTCATCATTTCAATTTATCCTCTTTTATTTTCAATCACGAATACTTAACAATTTGAAATTGATGAGGAATATATGAAATCATTATTTGTAGAATGTCTGGCAAATTTCCTCAGTGGTGAGGGCAAATTGGAGAGTTTTTTGGAACAGACTCCTCCGATTGATGCTAATATTTCAAAAGCCAAGTCTGGACTTTCTGATGCTAAACGATGTCTGCTTGCAGCAGCTAATGAACATGATAAGCAGGTAAATACTTGATTATTTATTTTAGTAAAAAAATCGCAGTACTTGAATATCTCTAGTTATTAACATTCACTCGGTGCATTTTCACTTTATTCAAGGCAATTGTTGGTCTTGATGCTCATTTATTGCTTGGAAAACTGCATTACGCAATGGGACTCTACGAGGATGCTCTCTACCACTACCAGCAGGCTGAGCTCCATACATTGACTGAGAAACAGCTACCTAGTCGGAGTTTACGAATTGTTGCTGAATCATACGCAATTAAAGGTGAGAATGGAAACAACAAAAAGAAATAACTTTGGATGTATAATTTACTGTCCATGTACAGAATTGACTTTTCGCCAAGTTTTATTGACTATTTTTGGCATCTGAATTTCAACTAAAAGAAATATAATATTAAAGGTTTTGTGGTGGAGTGAACGTCAACTTATTTCATTTACTTTTGAGAATCTAATCGTAATGCAAACCGGGATTTCAGTAAATACTTTTCGGTTCTTTCCATTCAGTCGCATAGCAACCTTGAATGAAAATTCCGCCCAATCATGAATAGAATTCTAATGTTAAAATGGCTCGAAAAAAATGTCAATTACTGCATTCTTATCCATTAAAATTCAGATTAAACAGGTGACAGCGAGCATGTGACTAGAAATTTTCGACTTCGGAGTGCGTTTATCCTTTTTTGCTTCCGAATGTAAGCCTTGTAATCGATGATTTTTACGATCTCGTAATTTGGCTTGGAAATGATGTAGAAAGTCATGAAACGTGAAAATATGATGTTTTTAGAAATTGTATGTATATATGTCGGAATATGCATGCCGATTTTTCGGAAATTTTTTATTAATCCCCCTGACAAAAGGACTAAAGTTTGAGGTAAAAATCTGAAATTTTGTCGGATAATTGGTATTACTTTGGAGCATTTGTGGGCGCAAGTTCAGCTTAATCGGCCCAGTAGTTTCCGAGATATAGCAATTTCTCAAAAATCTTTTTTCCTTAATATCTCATGAACTACAAAGTTTTCGAGATGTCAGCATTTTTCTAAGTTTTTCATTTTAAAGTTAATGTGGTATCCATAATACGCGTCAAGCTTGGTCTAGACATCTGAGATTCTGGGTACTAATTTGTATTATGAGCCCACAGTTATGTATAAAATTTTGTGTCAATCGATTCAGTACATCCGGGCATAGAGCAATTTATCCAAAAATCTTTTTTTCTAAAAAAATTACACATCGTCATTTTATCAATGATTTTCGTCTCTATATGACTTTCGTTTAGAATTTATATCAAATTTTCATCTTCAAACTGTAAGTTGAGTTTATACTTTAGTTTATTTTATTTTTGACAACTCAATGAATTGTTTGAATTGTGTCATGTGACGTATTGGGATCGATCAATACATCGATTTAGTTAATAATTATATAATATAATAATATAATGCTGGATGGTGGGAACGAGAAATATGATTTCTCTTTCCTGTCATCCAGACACTGGTCACTTGGTCAGCAATCCCACGGTGTCATTTGGACACCGTGGTAAGCAGTCCCACGGTTTTTCAGGAGTCCAGTTCAGAACGATGAACTGTTTGACTGTTTGAGTCTCTGTCAATGATGACACGAGACAGTGTTAGTGGAGAAAACCGTGAGACTGTTTAGCTCAGCGAATTGGGGCTTTGCCAAGTTTTGAGGACTCTGGAAGCACCAGACTACGATCAGGAGCGAAGTCGAGCGGATCTTCAAGCTCATAAGTCTAAGTCCGATCTCTTAGCAACGCGTAACCGAACCCAAGTCGAAACCCTGTCGTGTATTTTAGTCAAATAATTATGAATAATACATCTATAACTTTTACCAGATAAATACACCTGTGTTTGCAATTACATACGTCCCCAATCCTTCATAACCATCCCCGAGTGAGCGAACCCCCCGTGAGCTCATCGCCAAAGTTAACCGAGGTCGAAGTGACAACCAAGGACCAAAGGATTACAGTGCAGGAATAGGTGTAAAGGTGTAGTGAAAAAGGAAATTCCTCACTGAGAATTTGACAAAAAGGAATAAAATCTTTACTTGAGTTTTACCTCCGGGTAAAACTCATAACGTCAGTCATAAACATAAAAATAATTACTCACTTTTGTGGGGTATTTTCTTCAATGTGAGGTATGAAATGTGGATACTCCACTCTCATTTCCATCTTGGATATCGGAGAAAAAAAATATACCGTTGGCTGGAGAGTAAGGAACGTTTTATGGTTTGCAACGAACCTGAAGTTGCTCATTATTTTTTATTTTGTTTTATTATCTACATAAGAAAGATTTTCTCAAATGGAACATCAATTTTTATCATAATTTCAAAATAATTGGACTCGTGCGATTGCATTCCTTGGCTTCGCCTCAGCCCGCAATTTTCACACTCGTCAGAATACTACATTACGCAACTACCGCCCACGAGAAAAGGGGGACCAGGCGGCGAAGCCCCCGATGGGGGGGGGGGGGGGGGGGGGGGGGGGGGAAGCCCCCCCCCCCC
>NW_021680908.1:29200-33021 GCF_001412515.2 Diachasma alloeum
CAGTTGACTATAGTCAACTGAAACCCATGCGGTTACACGCACGTATCATATAAAATTTTTTTTCGACATATGTGCATGAAAAAATCAACTTTTTTTTACTAATTTTCATGTGTGAAGTAGATCTTTTTGGGTGTATTCTAGAGTAGTTAAAAAAGTCCACTTTTTTCACTTGTGAAAAAAACAATGTAAAAAAGTACACCACTCGACTTTGCGTAGCCTATGACTCTCGCTAAAAACATCGTACCCCTCGTCCATATCCCCCCAATTAATACACTTCTAACGTAAGATACTATTTCGGCTTTGTGACAAAAATAGCTCTTTTCTCAATATCTCAAAAAGAAAGTAACTGAATTGGATTTTTGTTTTCTGTCAAGATATTCATCACGATAATATGTATAAAATCAAATACAAATATTGTTATACCACTGAGAACGGTTTGGTAATAATCGGGATTATTCATTTTTATGAAGACATCATTGTGCGCACGATAACTTTCGAGAAAAAAAGTAAGAAGTTGAAATTTGGTAAAATTGTAGCTCGTATGATATTACAGGATGAAATTGTCTATCTCTGGCAGAATCAGAGGTCGGTGTGGTTTATTCCCCTTACCAATATGAATAGCTTTCTGAGTAGTTATCATCTGCGGAACCATTCGGAAGCTTATTACCAATGGAATAGGTAGAAAAGAAAAAGTCAATGTCACATGGCTTTTGCCAAACAGGCTTACAACCCTGCTTGTTCTGATCAATAAATTGATAGTAATTTTCCAAATAGTTTCAGTTTCTTTTTTTGATGAGTTCTTACGAGCTAAATCGAATTGATTGAGTAGTCTTTAAGATATGGCAAATTCCACAGAAAACCGTTTAGTTATTTGGTGCCATGTTTCCGATTTTTTCGAATTTTGAAGGCTCGCATGCAATTATCAGCCCGTTGATATCCATTATGTAGATATGATGACGGGTAATTGTGAATGGGTACGTGCACTCTGTATATGATTTAATGGACTCGAAAGAATTCATGAATCCCGTAAAAGCTCCAGAGCGTTAATTCTACACTATTATTCTCTTTTTGTTTTCAAATAGAAGCTTTGTAATCGTTGATTTTTACGATTTCCGAATTTTGCTTGGAAATGACGTACAGAATGTCATAAAACGTGAAGATGTTTTCAGAAAATGTCTATATGTATTCCTGTATGTGTACGCATTTTTCAGAAAATTTTTGCAAATCTTTACAGAAAAAGGATTGAAGTTGAAGCTAACAATCTGAAATTTTGTCAATAATTGATATTATTTTTGAGAAATTCTAGGCGCAATTCCAGCTCAATCGTTTGAGTAGTTTTCGATATACAGCAATTTCTCAAAAATCTTTTTTCCTCAATATTTCAAAAACTACGTGACTGGACTCAATTTTTCTGACGTTAAAATATGCCTTGCGATATCATCTACCAAATCCAATCAGAGTATCACTATGTAGCTGGAAGTAGTTGGATAATTATCGGCATTATTCATTTTCATGATGAAATCGGTATGTCCTCGATAATTCCCTGAAAAATTATGATGAGAAGTTGAAATTTAGTACGATTGTAGCTGTTATGAGATTACAGGATGGGATTGTGGATGGGTCGAATCGAATGAGTAGTTTACAAGATATTCAAGTACACGTGAAAAATATTTCGCTCAATATCTTCCGAACTACTAGTCCGATTTCTTTTGCTTCCGAAAGGAAGCATTGAAATCGGTCAATTTTTAGATTCTCTAATTTTTACTTGGACAGAATATAGAATGGTCAGAAACGTAAAAATATGAAGTGTGAAGACCACGTGTATGTACGGGTGTCCGCCTGGTGATCATTTTTTTTAGAAAAACTAAGGAATAGAGGGCTAAAATAATGTCGAAACAAGCAGGGGTTCGACCCTATCCCACAGAAACCATACCTCACAGAAGAGAAAAGCGAAGTCAGACGAGAATTCCACGGTATTATTCTAGTTTTGCTTCCGAATGGAAACTTTATAATCGTCCATTTTTACCATCTAATTTTGTTTGAAAATGATGTACAATGTTATGAAACGTCATGATATGTTTTTAGAAAATGTGTGTGTATTTTTGAAAAAACCGGCCAAGTACGCCTTTGCAAGCATTGTATTAAAAAAAAAAAAAAAAATTGTATTATTTCTCAGCAAAAAAAAATTGAAAAAAAATTGTATTGTTTCTCAGAAAAAAAATTGAAAAAATGCCGAGTAACCATTTTAATGCGTTGTTGTGGAAAAATGCCCGAGTACTTATGGATAATTGTTTCTGGAAAATTGAAAAAAGTGTAGAAATAAGGAAAAGCGCCAAGTTCATGAAGTTGAACTTGTGATTTTGAAAAACCACAGGACTTTTCATAACATCCAGAAACAATTTCAGCTTTTTTCTACCGTCGGCTTGTACTGCTGCAAATTTTATAAGTTTGAACTCATCAATGCCAACTCAATATTGTCTATTTCTGTGAGTTACGGAGTAGGTACCGACCATAAAAAGAGTGGTTATCCACACAAAGTCAATGAAAAAGAGTATCAATACGAGTGTTTCTTTAAAAAAGAATTGTTCAGAAAATTCTCAGGACCAACGTACTTGGCGCGGTTTTTTATCTTAATGCGGATCCTTATTTGGGAGTCTATTGTTTGAGATTTGAGATCCACTTTGGGACTCGGAAATTGCTTTGAAACATACTACACCTTGCTAGGTGTTCAAATCATTAGATAGTCAATTGTGTGATTGTGTTGGATGGAATAGCCGGATAGTTTAAATTAATACCTTAAGCTTATTCTCTTCCATTTTCAAATATTGTCATTTTCATGAATAGAAATTGAATTAATTAAGGTAGTGATCGCCAGGTAGTTATCGGCCATGAAGAATAGAGACCAGGAGGCCGAACTGTAATGGCCAATTCCTCAGAATATGCGACCAAACGGTTTTTCCTTGAACTAGTTACCTCGTTGTAAATGAGAGCGCTCCATCTGCAGTACTCGGGCTCATATACATACTAAGTACAATTGTATTAGACTATATATTGTGACGTAATTTCCTGAGGTTCACGGAACCCTCGATCCACTACGTAGCCCTTCGACGTACGACAACCCTGAAACAACAAATAAGTCGAGCGCCAGGCCGTTATTACCAGAACGACCACTGGAACGAAACGAACAACCGAAATCAAAATTTCCAGAATAATCCCAAACTTCGAGACGGTCTCCTGCTAACTCAGACCGAACAACGGCGTGAAGATCACTGGCGAAGCTTAGATTCAACGATGACTAGGTATTGATCGAATAAATGAATTTAACTCAAACTTGTGGGGGAAAAATCACAATATTTAATCAGGCTCAGATGACTCGATACAAATAAAACAAATCAATTTCTTTGAAAAACCCCCTTTGGTTGTTTCGGATTCTACAATTGTCCAAGGCATAAAGAATTCTGATAGGAAAATAAAGAAGTAAGACACTTAGTCAATTTAGTCAAAAGAGATTCCGATAGTAAAATTGAAAGATCTAACCATCCCAAACAGTCAAGAATAAACAATGTCAAAGAGAAAATGAAAAAAAAAAAACAGAATCAAAATATTGTCAACAATAATCATGTAGATTGAACAACACTGAACGATCGAAACCCAAAAATTCGTCTACGTGACCAGTAAAGCTGGCTGTCCGAAACAAATACGAACACTCAAGACAACGGGCCAGCGAAACAAAGCAAGGTCACGAGACACAAAAGAAACCCGCGTACAATGTCCTTCACTGAATATTAACCGACGAGGGAGAGGGAGAGGGAGAGGGAGAG
>NW_021680908.1:33108-33354 GCF_001412515.2 Diachasma alloeum
AAAAAAAAACAGAATCAAAATATTGTCAACAATAATCATGTAGATTGAACAACACTGAACGATCGAAACCCAAAAATTCGTCTACGTGACCAGTAAAGCTGGCTGTCCGAAACAAATACGAACACTCAAGACAACGGGCCAGCGAAACAAAGCAAGGTCACGAGACACAAAAGAAACCCGCGTACAATGTCCTTCACTGAATATTAACCGACGAGGGAGAGGGAGAGGGAGAGGGAGAGAGAGAGA
>NW_021680909.1:0-118 GCF_001412515.2 Diachasma alloeum
TGTTTGTCTATCAGCATTTAAATAATTTTTTGATTATATTCCAATCATTGTTGGTCCATTTTTCGCCTTAAAATGACATCCATGCACATCCATGCTACATCCATGCTACAACATGGAT
>NW_021680909.1:371-733 GCF_001412515.2 Diachasma alloeum
AAAAGAGAAAGTACATGTACATTTTGACCCTTATGGGGAGCGAAGTCTCTACTTTCTACTTTTATATTTTTTAGAGAGTAGAAAGTCGTTATCGGGTGCGTCAGAATGGATTTGTGAACCGNATGACATCCATGCACATCCATGCTACATCCATGCTACAACATGGATGTACTATGGAACCTCAATCGCCAGGGAATATATTGGCTACGTTGTGATGAAGCAATTGTCCCCTTCTATTTTATTCCGCTCTTGACATTCAAGTTCATTAAAATTATCAATCATTTCAACTACCTTTCAATTTTCAACATTCATCACCAAAACATAATTTTCCATCCCCCTCATTATAAACAAATCCATGTGTA
>NW_021680909.1:1058-3787 GCF_001412515.2 Diachasma alloeum
TAGAAAATATACACTGATGTATTTAATGTATACACGATGTTCGTTTCTTAATTAAGGTTATAAGTCCGCTTTGTAATTTACGCGCAACACTATTAATAGTATATTGTGCCCTTAGGGAGTAAAAGTATTTTCTGCCGTGTGGCACACGATATTTTATGCCTCGAGGACTGAAAACCGCGATTTAACCGAGCGAAGCGAGGTTAGAATCGCGGTTTTCCGTCCCTAGAGGCATAAAATTATTATTTGTCATTTTCACTTGTGTTCCATTTCTATAAAATAATAACTATTATTTAAAAATGCACCATCAAAAATGCAACAGTAAAAATGCAATGTGTTACCGGCAAAAAAAAATTTACGTGTAGACCATAACACGAACACATGTGAGTTACACTCTCGACTTTTGGAGAATCGATTCTCATTCGATTATGCATTCTAGATGTGCCCAATTCTACTGCGC
The DNA here is from genome assembly GCF_001412515.2 of Diachasma alloeum. Taxonomy (NCBI): domain Eukaryota; kingdom Metazoa; phylum Arthropoda; class Insecta; order Hymenoptera; family Braconidae; genus Diachasma; species Diachasma alloeum. Next base: position 1,516 of record NW_021680909.1, read on the forward strand.
ATATGCCAGCGAGTTCGAGTTTTTTCGAGTTCGACTTTTCTCCTTTCGAGATGTCGATGCCATGCTTTTTTCATAATAGGAGGATGTCCGGATGTATGCATGTGTGTGTGTGTGTGTGTGTGTGTGTGTGTGTGTGTGTGTGACTAATCGTTTTTCANTTTTCGAGTTCGACTTTTCTCCTTTCGAGATGTCGATGCCATGCTTTTTTCATAATAGGAGGATGTCCGGATGTATGCATGTGTGTGTGTGTGTGTGTGTGTGTGTGTGTGTGTGACTAATCGTTTTTCAACGATAACTGAAAAAATAATTGTTTAAATGAATCTAACTATGATTTAAAACATTCTTCCCAATGCCACTTTGACCAACTTCGATCATGAGATTGATTGCATCAGCTGTTGTTGAAAAAAATTATTTTAAATCCAATATTTTTGAGGCAATGCTGGCTGCCAACATTGAGGCGACGTCAATAAATTGAATACAATAAATCATTGAATTCAATTGGAAAATCCACCGTTGTAGAAATTCTATGCGGAAGTGAATTATTAATTTAGGAGCAAAAATATATTGACTATATTGTGACAAAAGCAATTAATCACTTCTATTTTATTCCACTCTTGACATTCAAGTTCATCTAATTATCAATCATTTCAACTACCCTTCAATTTTTAACATCCATCACCAAAAAATAATTTCCCATTCCCCTCATTATAAACAAATTCATGTGTAGAAAATATGCACTGATGTATTTAATGTATACACGANAAAAAAAAGAGGATTATCAAACGATGAATTATATACGATAGAAGAAAATAATATGCAAAATGACCATTCGGAAGTGTATTGCTAATTTATTAGCAAAAATTACCATACTATATTATGGAGAAAAAAGCAATTTCCCAAACACCCAAAACATATTTTTGAGTGACGGCATGTGTGATAAATATAACAATAAGCAAAAATAACAATACTATATGACGATAAACGTAATTTCCCACTTGTTTTATTCCATTCTTGGATTTCAAGTTATCCAATTATCAATCATCATTCGAACAATTTTTCATTTCATATAGAGAATCCGATTTGTAATTTACGCGCGCTTTCTTGAATAGCACCGTCGCGGGCGCATTGCTGNAATAACAATACTATGACGATAAACGTAATTTCCCACTTGCTTCATTCCATTCTTGACTTTCAAGTTATCCAATTATCAATCATCATTCGAACAATTTCTCATTTCACATAGAGAATCCGATTTGTAATTTACGCGCGCTTTCTTGAACAGCGCCGTCGCGGCCGCATTGCTCATTCTCATGAAAGTTCACATGAGAATGCGTCCTTCATGCGCCGCCATGACACTTTTTACATGTCCTCCGCCATGACAGTTTCCAATGCATGCTTTTTTTTTATAAAGGACCAGCGCCGCCGCGGCCGCGACGTTGATGCTCTTTTATTATGCCTTTTTTATTGTTCCTTTTAACAATTAATGATTCATCATCATTCCATTAGGCTGAGTGTTAACACGCACGAAAAAAATTTATAGAAATTCCTAGCGAATTCGCTAGACAATTCTATTGTATTTCCAGTGAACTTTTTATTAGTTTTTGGCCGTTTCCATCGAAATGTTCAATAGAACATATTCTATAGAAAAAATCAATAGAATTCTATTTTTCTATACAAATTATTCTATAGAGATATTTTCTGTGCAATTTCCTTGGCTCACATTCTCTATTCTTTTTTTGTTTAATTTTCTTGATGAAAAGAAAAAAAATAGAGTGAAAAAAACTTGGAAAATTTCAGCCGAGGAAATTTCATAGAAAATATCTCAATAGAATAAGTTGTATAGAAAAATATATTTCTATTGAGTTTATCTACAGAATATTTTCTATTGAACATTTCAGTAGAAATGGCCAGAAGCTAATGGAAAGTTCAATAGAAATCCAATAGAATTGTTTAGCGAATTCGCTAGGATTTTCAACTGAATTTTTTCATATGTGAAGATTAATGGTAACAATGCGTCTCGGTTAATCAATTGTTTAACCCTCTATTGTGACAGTCTGCCTGAGTAGTACTTTCTTTTGAGAATTTTTGTGCAATTGTTGTAAAAATCCGAGGTATTTCTCAAATTGGTTCTCCTTTCTCAATTCAATCAAAGTGCAGTAGTCAATCACGTGATTCCTTCACATTAGTTTTGTTCAGGAAATTCCGCCTTTTCTTTTCAATTGTTGTCCTATTGTTTATCCAAAAATTCTAGAACATTTGAGAACTTTATCAA
>NW_021680909.1:6617-10503 GCF_001412515.2 Diachasma alloeum
CTAAATGATTTGGATAATTATAATTGATTTATCAATCGAAAATACAGAGAAATTAGGTACAGAATATTCATGTCTTGAATCAGAATTTAAAAGTAACTTTCTATCTTCACGCTGTTAAGAAATATTGAATACCGTCTAATTTTCAGTAGAATTTCAATTTTCATGATTTTGCCCTCTCAAACTGAATTAAATGTCTCTGTCCTAAAAATTACTACTGAACTGTCCATGAAATTTAAATTTTTTTTCACCAGTAGATTGATGAAATCATTGAAAAATCGCCATTTTCAGAGACTGCGATGTTTTTTCATATAAATAATTCTATAATAATCCATTTTCCATTCTAAGAATAATTTTTCCTGAATTGTAACGAATTTTTCCGATTTCAGAACTTCACCAAAAAACGATTTCATGGAAAAAAATTATATTTTTGGAAGGTTGAACTATTTCTATTATTCATTCCTAAGAAGGGAATGATGAAAAAAGCAAGTTTGTGGCATTCCTTTCAAAAACCGTTGCTAATCCATGCTTTATTTTCGATCTTCTAGCGAATTTAATAATGATTGAAAATCTTCACATAAACAGTAGTCAGACTTTTTTTTTCATGGAGAAAATTCAATATTCTTTGATTTTATGGTATAAAGTATTGACTTCATTAAACAAAACCTCGAAAAACAAAAATCGAATAAAAACATTTAAATCGAATATTTTTAGATTTCCAATTTTTTTCATTTCATTATCGACATTCAAGTTTATCTAATTATCAATCAGTCAATCTTATTAGCTCTTCACACTTGTCACCAAAAAAAATTTTTCATTCTAGTAATTGTAAACAAATTCTTGTGTAGAAAATATACACTGTTGTATTCAATGTATGTATGTATACGATGCTTGTTTCTTCTTTTCGAGGTAAGAAATCAAATTTGTAATTCTCGCGCACTTCCTTGAATAGCGCCGTCGCAGTCGCATTGCTCATCCTCATGAAAATTCACATGAGAACTCGTCAAAAATTCTCATCAATGTGCCCATGAGCAGTGCACCATGACACTTGTGGTGGCCGCCATGACAGTGTTCTCTTGTTTTAGATAGGATAATCGCTGAAAAACATGAAAAAAACATTAAGCACAAGGAGAACCAAAGAGGATTGACTAAAGTAGTAAAGGCTCAGATCTCGGGGAGGGAGTGACTCCAAGCCAAAAATAGTTCGACCCCAACGGAGGGATGCCGCCACGGTCTAATCTGACGGCTGGGCGGACTGCCTGTGTGGGTAACAAGAGTTGCCAGATTGGGCGGTTTACCGCCGTTTAGGCGAGGTGGGAAGTCGGGAAGACGGTATGAGATTGAGGTTTCTAGCCCATCGCCCAATTAGGCTATTTTTTTTGCATTATGCAATTTTAGGCGTATTCTCAATTTGATTTTTTTTTATTTTAAACAAATTTCTTATGTCATTTACAAGCGAAATGACATTTTCTTGATCATTAAAAATTCAAATTCGTTCCATAATTCGTCACCAGTTGCCCCTTTTGTCGGTACAGTTTTGGGTGCGTTTGCATGTGTCGGACATCCATTGGGGTCTTTCGGTTTCCACAACTGTCAAGCGTGTTTATACTTGATTTTGATCGATGATCACAACTTAAATACAAAATATATATATGAAAATGGGTAACCATGGGAAATATGAAAAACATTACAACAAATCCTGGGAATTGGCACCTGAGATGGCAGGTGAGGGTAAATCGTTCTTTCAGACGAATAAATATTATGTCTCTAGCGTTAACCTTCCGGTAAGTGTGATCCCAATTGTTCACGTTGATTTTTCTCATTTCCCAGCTTGGATATCAAAGAATCCAGATCCCAATGCATTAGGACAAGAAGCTTATTGTAAGTTTTGCAAAGTAGGCCTAAGAGCACATAAGACAGATTTGCTGGCCCACGCTGTAACCCAGAAACATCGTCGATTCGCTGAATCTCTCAACAATCAAAGGCCAATTTCAACGTTCGGGATTAATGTGGTTGGAGATGCTACGAAATTAGCAGAGATAAAACTATCCGTTTTTGTTGCACTACACAGTGCAGTCAGAACCATCGACCATTTAGGAGAAATTGTTCAGAAGTTGGGAAAAAAGAGTCAACTTGAGTCCATACGTCTTCATCGAACAAAATGTTCTCAACTTTTGAAAAACGTACTATCTCCAACAATATTGAGTTCTCTCGTGGAAGATATTGGTGATAGAAAATACTCTCTTATTATTGATGAATCGACTGATGTATCGGTCCAGAAATATTTGGCTCTATGTATCAGGTACTTCAGTGAGAAAGAGGGAGCTATAACCACCGACTTCTTGGGTATCGTGAGCGTGACAGAAACCACATCAAACTGTTTATATCAACATATTACGTCATACTTAAACAGCATCAATCTTCCTGTGAAAAATTTGATCGCTATTGGAACTGATGGCGCAAGCAATATGGTCGATGTTAATCACTCAGTATTTACCCTGTTAAGGGATAACATACCGTTACCTAATTTGATCCTCATTCGCTGCATATGTCACTCTTTAAATCTGTGTGCTTCGAAAGCTGCTGACGTTCTCCCTGCTCATTTGGAGTATTTGATACGAGAGTCACGAAATTGGTTTTGTCTGAGTGCAAAACGAATGGAAGAATACCGGGCATTATTCAATCTTATCAATGACAATAACAAGAAAATGTTGGCTCTAATACAACTATGCGACACACGATGGCTGGCGTATAATGGAGCAGTGAGACGTATTCTGGATCAATGGTTGGAGTTGAAGACTCATTTTTCTATGATTACTACTAAAAATCAGGACAAATGTCTAACTGCTAGACATTTGGCTCAAATTTATAACGATTCAGCCAATCACTTATACTTACTTTTCCTGAAATCCATCCTCCAGGGAGTCACTGAAGTAAATCTCCTATTTCAAAGCACGGATCGCGATATTTATGAACTTTTCGATAGTTTATGGACGCTCATTCTCTCAGTGGCTACTCGTTTTATTAAACCTTTATTCATTGAAAAAGCTCAAACTACTCAGTGTGTCACTGTAATTAGTGAAGCACTGAATAATACGCTAGCACTGAAGTCAATCGACGAAGTCGATCTGGGAGTGGAATTTCATCGTGCAGCCATAAATGACGAAGTACCACCAGAGGTTGTCACAGAAGTGTCTCGAAGATGCAGAGAATACCTTCTGACTTTATGTGAGCAGCTTGTGAACCGTATGCCGAACAATTTGAAAATCTTAAAAGACGTTTCAAAGTTTGCATCGGTGAAAGTTTTGTCTCCAGCCACCAAACCATCAATTAACGATATACCACCGGTATTCATCCAGGACAGTGATCTCACAGCAATCGATAATCAGTTGAGAGACATCAATCTGATTCCTTGGAATGACCATTTTTCTAGGGAAATTTTGAATGATACATCCAAATTTTGGTCTCATGCGTATACATTTAAAAATGCCAGTGGTCGACAGGTGGTCAAGGAGTGGGCTGGAACAGTTTTAAAAATGCTTTCGCTGCCAGTCAGCAATGCAGTGGTCGAGAGAGTTTTCTCAGTGATGAATTGCGTCAAAACCAAGTGTAGGAATAAAATGCAGATAGATATGTTGACTGCGATTCAGAGGATTCGTATTCATTGTTACGTGAGAAAACTCTGTTGTACTTCCTTTGAGCCTACTCAACAGATGTTCCAATTATTTACCGCTAAAATGTACGAGATTCCCAAAAGCGATGCCTCTGGATCTTCGCAAAATGCTGATGAGATTGACATATTGGAAGAGACCCTGACACTCTTCAGTACTGACGAAGCTGAGAGCTGTACGCTCCCATCTGCCGAGTTGTGAACAGCAGAACTTTTATT
>NW_021680909.1:15412-20480 GCF_001412515.2 Diachasma alloeum
CATTGATAGTGACCCTCGTGGGCTTGGAGACTCTCTTCATGGCCCTCATTACCCTTGTGACTTACGTGAAATCTTCTTACCCCGTGGCCCTCGTTGCCCTTGTGACCCTCGATTCCCTCTTTGCCCTCATGGGCCTCGAGAATTTCCACATTCTCCTCGTGGCCCTCATTACCCTGGTGACCCACATAAAATCTTAATTTCCCCTCGTTGCTCTTATCACCCTCGGGACCCTCGTCGCCCTCGTGGGCCCCGAGAGTTTCGACATTCTCCTCGTGACCCCCATTACCCTTCGTAACCCACATGAAATCTGACCTTCTCCTCGCTGCCCTCGTGGTCCTTGTTGTCCTCGTTGCCCTTATCACCCTTGTGCGCCTCGAGAATTTCAACATTCTCCTCGTGGCCCTAATGACCCTTGTGACCCGCATGAAATCTGACTTTCCCCTCGCTTCCCTCGTGGTCTTTGTTGCCCTCTTGGTCCTCGTTGCCCTCGTTGCCCTTGTCACCCTCGTTGCCCTTCGTGACCCTCATGAACCTTGACTTTCTCTTCGTGACCCTCGTGGGCCTCGAGAAATTTGACATTCTCCTCATGGCCCTCATTGCCCTTGTGACTTGCATGAAATGACACGCTAATAAAATGAGANAGAGTCACGCGGATATTCCCAATTTACAAGGGGGGGATGAAAATGACGCCAGCAATTACAGGGGGGTCTCCTTGCTGGATTTAGGATACAAGCTACTAGCAAGCATCATGGCTAGCAGGTTGAGTGGGTACCTTGAGGGAGAGGGGATTTTTAGGGATAGTCAAGGGGAGTTCCGTAGAAGGAGAGGGACAAGTGTTAATTCTAAATATTTTGATTGGAAACAGGATTAAGCAGGGGGGGGGGAGTTGTACACCGCCTTCATTGACCTGAAGGCGGCGTTCGACACCGTTGATAGGGATCTTCTTTTGGAAAAGCTCTGGAGGGTAGAAATCCGAGCCAGATTCTACGACATGATCAAGGCCATTTATGAATCTTCTGAGAACGAGGTAATCACAGGGTCGGGGCTCTCGGACAGGTTCGTGGCGGATAAGGGTGTGAGACNTCTGGGGTGGGAAGGGACAAGGTTTACTGCTTGAAGTATGCGGATGACATCGCAGTGGTGGCGGAGGATGCACGAGAGCTACAAAATATGTTGAAATCGGCGGAAAGATATTTTGAGAAAAATAAACTAGTAATCAACGTTAAAACTAAGATAGTGGTTTTCAGGGGGGGTGGCAGAAGAAAAAGGGGGGAAAAATGGGAAATCTATGGCAGAGAGGTGGAAGTGGTTAACTCCTTCAAGTATCTGGGGTACTGGTTTACGTCGAGGAACACATACGGGGAGCATCTGCGTAAGATGGCGGGGAAAGCCAAGAGAGCAGTCAATGCGGCATGGGGGGTAGCGACTAGGGCCGGGTTGAGCTCTTTGGCAAGCCGGCTATACATTTTAAATGTCTTAGGGAAGTCTGGGGCAATGTACGGGAGGGAGATATGGGGGTTGGCTCAGAGGGACCTAATGGAAAGGGTCCAAGGGAGAGTAATTAAAATGGGGATGGGCATCTCAAAAAATACGCCGGACTACTTGTGGAGGGCAGAGAGTGGGAGACACGGGCTGATCTTGGAAACAAGGAGGAGTGTGGTGAGTTTTCTGGGGAAAGTGAGCCAGCTGGAAGGAGACAGATTGGTGAAAACGTGTCTACGGGAGGAGCTAAGGGCTCTTCGAAATTGCAACCCTTCGATTTGGGGGAGGGAATTAGGGGATGCGCTTAAGCAATGGGGGGGAGAGGGATTCCTCGATTTGTGGAGGGAGGGTAATTTTGAGGGTAGCGATTATGAGGAAAAGCTGAAAGATTACATTGAAAGAGGAGAGGATAAGGAAAAGAAGTCCGACGAATGGAGGATACGCAAATCGAACTTCAATCCAATCTACAAACATCTAACTAGACCGGATGAAGAAAAGGGGTATTGGGGAGCTAAAGGGGTGACCTGGGGGGACAAAATCACATGGGCTCGTATGAGATGCAGAAATATTGGGAGGGCGGGGAATAAAGGGTATAAGGGTGTTAGCTGCAGACTCTACGAGTCAGAGTTTGAGAATCTCGAGCACATTTTACAATGTGATGAAATCAAGGGGGGGGTTATGAAAGAATTGTGGGATGACTGGAGAGAACTGGGACGAGAAGAGAAAATCGTGGAAATTTTAGAGGGGAATCCAATTACAAAACTTTGTAAATTTATTAGGGAATGGGAGAAATTAATGAAGAAAATGGAAATGGAAGGGGAAATTGCTAGTTAAACTATCCCCCTTCATGGCCTCAGGTCTTTTCCCAGCTTCGGGAGCCTCGCTTTATGGTATTATTTCTAGTTGTTCTAGTTGTACTAGGTGTTATGGGGGGAGGAATCAGCACTCACTGGAATCTTAGTCGAGCGGCGAGAGTACTCTCTGACAACCGAATAGAGGACGGAGGGAAACCCCGTGGATCTTCGGTTTTTCTGGGGCCAAGGGCAATTGAGCAGAATGCAGCTGTGAGCCCCCTGGCCTTAACCTTACAAGTCCCTGGATCTACAGGCAAAGAACGGCCCTGTCCAGGGCAATCATTCTTATCTTCGCTTCTTTCAAATGGTTTAGTTTTTACTGGAACGATCTCGATGTACCTACTATTAGAGTCAATTCCAAAGATCTCGATGTTTATACTTTTATACTTTTATACTTTATTTTGGATAAGTTGTGTACTGATATGCTGTAGTATTAACTAAAAGGGGAGAGGGATGGAAACAAAATGTAAAAACCCGAGAGGGTATACATAGAAAATAAACTGCCGTGAAAGTCAAGGGCCAGTAAGAAAAATAATTTTTTCGCGGCGCACCCTGACTTTTCCCCATTCGCCCGCGAATTAAAAATTCACTTCTCCCCTCCTAATTGAGATTAAGGGATGGAAAAAGAGCAGTTCGACTGAGAATGAAATTCTCCATTAATTAACCCTCTTCCATCCCTTAATCTTTGTAACAAAAAAATAAAAATCGCCATGAAAGTCAGGGGCCAGCAAGAAAAATAATTTTTTCGCGGCGCCCCCTGACTTTTCCCCATTCGCCCGCGAATTAAAAATTCACTTCTCCCCTCCTAATTGAGATTAAGGGATGAAAAAAGGGCAGTTCGACGCAGAATTAAATTCTCCATTAACTAACCCTCTTTCATCCCTTCATCTCTGTCACAAAAACTATAAACTGCCATGAAAGTCATGGACCAGTGAGAAAAATTATAGTTTCGCGGCGCAGCAACTCCCGGTAATTAAAAATTCACCTCTCCCTTACTAATTGAGATTAAAGGATGAAAAAAGGACAGTTCGACGGAGAATTTAATTCCCCATCAATTAACCCCCTTTCATCCCTTAATCTCTGTAACAAAAAAATAAAAACTGCCATGAAAGTCAGGGGCCAGTAAGAAAAATAATTTTTTCGCGGCGCACACTGACTATTCACCATTCGCCCGCGAATTAAAAATTCACTTCTCCCTTCCTAATTGAGATGAAGGGATGAAAAAAGGGCAGTTCGACGGAGAATTAAATTCTAAATCAATGAACCCTGTTTCATCCCTTAATCTCTGTAACAAAAAAATAAAAACTGCCATGAAAATCAGGGGCCAGTAAGAAAAATAATTTTTTCGCGGCGCACACTGACTTTTCACCATTCGCCAGCGAATTAAAAATTCACTTCTCCCCTCCTAATTGAGATTAAGTAATGAAAAAAGGGCAGTTCGCCGAAGAATTAAATTCTTCATTAATTAACCCTCTTTCATCCCTTAATCTCCATAACAAAAAAATAAAAACTGCCATGAAAATCAGGGGCCAGTAAAAAAAAAATTTTTTCCCGGCGCACACTGACTTTTCACCATTTGCCAGCGAATGAAAAATTCACTTCTCCCCTCCTAATTGAGATTAAGGGATGAAAAAAGAGTAGTTCGGCGGAGAATTAAATTCGCCGTCAATCGATCCCCGTTGCATCCCTTAATCTCTGTAACAAAAAAATGCAAACCACGACAAAGTCATGGGCCAGTGAGAAAAATTATAGTTTCGCGGCGCAGTGAATCCCGGTAATTAAAAATTCACCTCTCCCGTCCTAATTGAGATTAAGGGATGAAAAATGGGCAGTTCGACGGAGAATAAAATTCTTCACAAAGTAACGCGCTTTCATCCCTTAATCTCAATTAGGAGGGGAGAAGTGAATTTTTAATTCGCGGGCGAATGGTGAATAGTCAGTGTGCGCCGCGAAAAAATTATTTTTCTTACTGGCCCCTGACTTTCATGGCAGTTTTTAATTTTTTGTTACAAAGATTAAGAGATGAAAGAGGGTTAATTAATGAAAAATTTAATTCTGCGTCGAACCGCTCTTTTTTCATGCCTTAATCTCAATTAGGAGGGGAGAAGTGAATTTTTAATTACCGGGAGTCACTGTGCGCCGCAAAACAATTATTTTTCTTACTGCGCTGTTATTTCCATGACAGTTTCTTCCATTTTTCACAGAGATTAAGGGATGAAAGACGGTTAGTTGGTGGGGAATTTAATTCTCCATCGAACTACTCTTTTTTCATCCCTTAATCTCAATTAGGAGGGGAGAAGTGAATTTTTAATTCGCGGGCGAATGGTGAATAGTCAGTGTGCGCCGCGAAAAAATTATTTTTCTTACTGGCCCCTGACTTTCATGACAGTTTATATTTTTTTGTTACAGAGATGAAGGGATGAAAGAGGGTGACTTAATGGAGAATTTAATTCTCCNAATTTTTAATTCGCGGGCGAATGGTGAAAAGTCACTGTGCGCCGAGAAGAAAATTATTTTTCTCACTGGCCCATGACTTTCCCGTAGTTTGTATTTTTTTGTTACAGAGATGAAGGGATGAAAGAGGGTTAGTTAATGGAGAATTTAATTCTCCGTCGAACTGCCCTTTTTTCATCCCTTAATCTCAATTAGGAGGGGAGAAGTGCATTTTTAATTCGCGGGCGAATGGTGAGTAGTCAGTGTGCGCCGCGAAAAAATTATTTTTCTTACTGGCC
>NW_021680909.1:20686-21585 GCF_001412515.2 Diachasma alloeum
CGGGCGAATGGTGAAAAGTCAGTGTGCGCCGCGAAAAAATCATTTTTCTTACTGGATAAAAGAGGGTTAATTGATAGGGAATTTAATTCCCCGTCGAACTGCCCTTTTTTCATCCCTTAATCTCAATTAGGAGGGGAGAGGTGAATTTTTAATTACCGGGAGTCACTGTGCGCCACAAAACAATTATTTTTCTTACTGGCCCCTGACTTTCATGGCGATTTTTATTTTTTTGTTGCAAAGATTAAGGGATGAAAGAANTTAAAACCGAATTTTTAGATCTAATCAAATTGGACGCGACTGATTGCTCAGCGGAAAAAATTTATAATTCTTTTAAAAAATCGGTACAGGATAAACAAATTTCTCTTCAAAATATCGTAGGCTTGGCTTGTGACAATGCAAGCATTATGGTTGGCATTAAGAATTCCTTCGCACAGAGATTAAAATTAGAAGTTCCCCATCTTATTTTGATGAACTGCACTTGCCATTCTTCCGCAATCGTTGCTTCTAAAGCGTGCAGTCAGTTACCCAGTGAACCGGAGGAATTGATTAAAGGTATATCGNTTTTTCACAGAGATTAAGGGATGAAAGAGGGTCAGTTGGTGGGGAATTTAATTCTCCATCGAACTACTCTTTTTTCATCCCTTAATCTCAATTAGGAGGGGAGAAGTGTATTTTTAATTCGCGAGTGAATGGTGAAAAGTCACTGTGCGCCGAGAAGAAAATTATTTTTCTCACTGGCCCATGACTTTGTCGTAGTTTGTATTTTTTTGTTACAGAGATTAAGGGATGCAACGGGGATCGATTGATGGGGAATTTAATTCTCCATCACACCCTCTGTGTTTCATTCCTTAATATTAATTAGCCAGCAAATGAATCACCTGAAAAACATTAAGAACATG
>NW_021680909.1:21872-38101 GCF_001412515.2 Diachasma alloeum
CAATGCTGGAAGAACAGTCACCTTCAGCACAGAAGTTGTACGAATTATTAGATGATCAATGTGTCAAGGCTTATTTCCTTTTTTTTTAATATACAATGAATTCTTTCAACTCTTGTAATACCCTGNTTTTACAGCCCTTCTTCAGCTCTCCAGAACACAAAAATGGTTCTTTTCAGAACCCAGAAATGGTTCTTTTCAGAACCCAGAAATGGTTATTTTCAGAAACCACCGGCCCTTTTCAGGGCCACAAAATGATAAACGTGGAAAATTTAATAAAGCTAATGAATCTTGTTATATTTGCAAAATGTATTCTCTTGTACTGGAGACGATTGCACCCGCGATTTGCGGGAAATTGGATTTTCCTGTTGTTACCCTCGCAGTGTTTCACCCTTACCCTTGTGAATCTTACGGCATTTGATCCTCCCTTTCATGACTTTTAACCCTCATGACGTATTTCTGAGAATAAATTCTGAAATTTCGAATATTTCCTTTTCTATGTACAAATGATAAATATTGTGGGATTGAAAATTGAAAAAAATTATAAAATATTTAATGGAATTGCAATTTTCCGGTCGTTATAACGACGAAAATGCTTAAACACTATTAAAACTTAGGAAACTTTCTTATTAAATCTTAAAGTCCCTGAAATATAATAAAAAATCTAATAAAAAATAAAACAGAATTTTGAAAATGAATAGAAAAATGCAATTTCGCAGTAGGATAAGCAATTTCATAGACGAATTGATCCCAAACCGATTTCAAATTCACTTTCAATATTTTTATCAACCTTTTGCTCAATTTTTAAAGAATTTTTAACAGTAAACTGAGCTCTCCATTGTTATTAAATATTATTAATAACTAAAATGTTGAAAAAAATAATAATACCGTCAATTTTATTCGTTTTAATTAACTAATTGAGAGTTCCATCGCGGATTTTAATTTATCGGGTATTATTTACGGGCGTTGAGCCTGTGCGGTAGTGGCGGGGACCCGAGGAGCGCGCGAGGGAGCTGCGCACGAAATTCCCACGCGTGGGATTTTTCCCCTCATCGGGCATCACTGCATAGCGTCCGTCGGCGTGCGTCCCCCCGTCGTGCGACAAGGTGCTGCCACCATTTGCCGCCTACCTATAACCGTCAGCGCGGGCACATACCAGCGACAACGGCGCCCGTAACGTGCCGCCGCCGCTTGTCGCCAGCATGTGAATGCGGCAGCAGACCTTCGCAGGTGTTACGATGTAACATGGCTTAAACATGTTGCAGTTCCTACATTATTTGGGAAAGATCTAAGACGTCAGAATCCAATGTGTGACATGGCTCCTGAAATTCTCTCTACTGGTAATGTACATCTATTCACACAGAATAATTTCAAAGTACAAAAACGTAATAATCTCCAATATTATGTTGGTTGATTTCTGTCTCATAGAATATATCTTTGTTAAAGTATTGTTTTAGATCTCCATTTTTTTTCAGATTCGCTTGGTATTTTAATACTTCCTGGTCTTAATGTACCTGAAATTGACGCACAGAATTGAACTACAGTGGACTCTGGTTAGAGGCATATTGGTTAGTGTCGAACTTCTCAATTTTTTTGTCTCGCGGCTCGAGCGCTTCCCCCACTCTGTCCCCACGCAAGCCGGAGAGTAAACACTCCAATATTTTCTTCAAATTGCTATTGTCTTCCGATTCCAGTAAAGACGAAAAATAAAATATTCTGCATTTGAATTGTCGATCAAAAAATTTAGTCCACTTCTGGCTGTTATGGGGGGAGGATCTCGTTTTGTTGGCATAAAATTAATTCGAAATTGGATTAAATAAAATAATGAAGGGAGGTAAAGAAAACGACTGTAACATTTTTGATTCACATGGTTCGTTAACTCCAGAAGAAATATCTGTTCTATGGAATGTTAGGTACAAAGCTTCTGTGATCAAATATAGTCAATGAAATTAAAAATATTGATAATAAAAAAATCGTCTGAATCTATATGAATATTGCTATTATAGTTGAAACTGTGAACTAAAGTTTATCATTAAAATAAAGTGTTGAACTGAGAGAAAAGAAATAGTATTTTTCATTTTATCGTTCTCAGTTTTCTCGGAAGTCGGGCTCGGCGTGAGCGCGTAGTGGGGGCAGGGAAATAGAGTCGAATTCTCCGAATTCGCTTCCCCTATCCCGCAAAACAGTCGACTCTAACCAGAGTCTACTGTACAACAATTGTCGCACTGGGGCCTCATTTTTTGTTCCAGTTTTTAAACATTCATATACACATCTCTATCATGCTCATAAGATAACTCGAAACCAAAGTTTTTTACAAAATCTATATCTTTATTCAAACCGATTTTTTTAAATAAACACAATCAACAGAATATATCCATCTTTCAGAAGTCAATAAATTTTTAAGGAAAAAAGAAATATTAATGAGAAAAATCTTATTAATTGTGCTTTATGAATATTTTTCCCCTTTCAAAAGAAAAATTGAAATATTGTAAGTTTGAAGAATTATATAATTTGTTGGTGGTCTGAAAGATGGTACTACGGAATAGAAAAAAAAACAAGCAGAGGTTCTAGTCTATCCGACAAAAGGCATGTTACCGTTCACTGCTGCGTTATTAGTCCTTTTCATTTTTTTTTGTTTCTCTCAAATTCATTGTTGCGAATGTATCCGCAACAATTCCCTGTCCTTATGGTAGGCATACAACCGTAACCGCATGCTACAGGGTGTCTACAGAAAGATATTCAGCCTTTTAATGAAATAGATTTATACAAAAAGTTTAATATATCTTCAAAACTGCTAGGCCGATTGCGCCTATTCAAAATACCAACCTTCAATATTATAAAATCTGTAATCATACTAAACTTCAACTTGCTATTTTCATTTTTTCTGAACATGATCATGCATAAAGGAATGAAAAAGAAAGAACATAATTTTCTGGTAGATGACTTTTTAAGTCATGCAGATTCGAAAATCATTGATAGAATGGCAATGTTTCATTTTTTGACAAAAAGTACTCTCAGATAAATAACTCTATAACAAAATTGATTAGCCCAAAATTTCATACACTAGTATAACTCAATAGTATTAGCTAGTACCCAAAATGTTGAATTCTATTTCGAACTTCTACGTGTATTGTGGAACGTTAAATCAACTCTGAGATGAAAAAATTAAAAAAACGCGAATATCTCGAAAGCTTTGTATGAACAGGTATACATATTTTGATGAGCAAATCATATCATCATTTTGATGATATTGAGCAAAACAAGATTTTTGAGAAATTGCTGCATCTTTAAAACTACTTGAGCGATTGAGCTGAAATTTCGCCCATCAGATATGCTCCGAAACAATGCCAATTATTTCATTTTAGATTTTTAGCTTTGATGATGATAATATTCAACTAAGTTGAAAATCTGACAAAATTAATTGAAAAGAAATCTTATCCAATTGAATAAAATGAAATAAAACGCCGTATCATTCTCGTTTATAATGAACTATACATGATAGAAAGAAATAATGTGAAGCATATTGCTATTTTTTTAGCAAAAATAATTATACTATATGCAATACAAGAGCAATTTCCCACTTGTTCATTTTATACGGAATTTTTTTTCAATCCTCATTCAATTTGAAACTATTTTTCTCATAGGAATTTGATTGGGTACAATGACCACTCATTCGACATTTCTGACTTGGTTTTCTTTTTCATTTCTTTTTTTTGTTCAAAAATTTGTACTTCCCAGTATAAACCAAACAAAACTTTTTTTGGCGCGGCTGTTTTCCTACAAAAACATTTGTTTTTATTCATTATGATGGCTTCCGGATGGATGCCGCGTCTAGATTCAGGTTTTCATAATGAATAATAATATTGGCCGCGAAAGCCTCAAAACTCAAACATTTGTTTTGTTTGTTTAGGGTTGGAAGTTACTTGTCTCACTGTTCTATTAGCATCATCATTTTCTATGACATTTCCTGGTATATCACTCATAAATTTCGTAGAATACAGTTCCACGAATATTTTTTATAACTGAAATTTCTTCAACCCATTGCCGCATATTATGGTATCTCACCTATTCATCTTTACAGATTCCTGTGGGGTACAGGCAGGGTTCGACAAGTAAATGACTTTAGATAAATCATATGGGAGTAATCGACTTTTTTTTCGTTGACATAATGCGGAAACGTGATTATGTCAATGACCATAACTCACCAAGTGTCAAAGGTTCACAAAGGCTGGATGATTTCAAGGTTCAAACAACCATAAGGGCCAAATGGGATCCTTTGGGAGCCTTTGGATAATCTCTCTTTATGTATTCCTCGCCTACGGGAGAGACAACCAAAAAATCACAAGGGCATTCTGGTCTAATTCTCCCGTTTGACCCTTGTGCATATCCTACTTGTTTCTTCCACTTGCTCCGTTTGAATTTCGCGAAGTATGACCCCCGTGATCGTCTGATGATCCTTGTGATTGTCCAGCCTGTGTACCGCTCACTTTTGATCCTTGTGCTTTTTTAGCTCAATCCCCCTGTATATAGGTTTCTGATATTTTTTGACATTTTTAACGCTTCAGAGGTGAATTGCCGGTACTTGGGCATATCGCATCTAAAACTTTCATTTGTGGGATATGCCCAATCCTGAAAACAGGGAAGACATTACTAGACGGCGGTTTCCTGGAAGAAGTCAAGAGGCTTTTCCTCAGGAAATTGTGTGACTTATAAAAAAAAACTTTTTACAAAAATCATTTTCATATTCTTGAAAATCTAATGAAGGCTGTCAACTGAATGAGCGTGACGGTAGGACTGAGCTGGCATGACTCAATCTCGGATATTCTAATTTTTTTCAAGTTGTCCTCTTCACTTTTTCTTCTATAAAGACAAAAAGTTAAAGAAACAGTGAGAAGACAGTTCTGTTTTCTTAAATGGAGCAATCATTCTCATTTATTTCATTCCCCATCATCCTTATTTATAAAAATAATGATTCTTCTCATTACTAATGCCTTTCAAAGAAAATCTAAGTATTCAAATATTGATAGAAAGTAACTAAATAATTATATTTTCTGAATTAGTTAATACTACAGTGATGTAAAACTGTTGTGATAAATACCTGACTCGAATATACATTAATAGGTATCATTTATGCTCGTAATTCGATGCTAATGATGAAATGAATTTTCATCGCTTGCATTCACAGTCTAAGTGGTGACGTAAGGCACAGATTACAGAATTTTCCAGTTTTAGTTCTACTTTTTCAACATCGTAAATGATTCTTTTAAAATATATGTAACTTGCCCAATGTGCAGAAAAAAATATAATATATCAAATGATGATATTGTGCCTCTTTTTACTGCCTTATAATACTAACGATAGTTGTATGTTCATGATACACAGAATTGTATGAATATAAACATACTATAATGAGTTCCATCAAAGATATAAATGTAACAAACGATTCCTAATGTTCAGATGAATGCTATCAACAGATATTATCAATAGTTTTAATAATAGTTATTGTCTTATATAAAAAATCATAAAAATCAATCTAAATAATTGGTTTTTCATTGGTTCTCCAGCCCTCCGTATGTCTACGATATGCATGACTCCACAGCTTTCTTCACAGCGTCTCTTGCGTAGGGAATATAAGATAGTGAGTACCATGTCATTGCTAAGGACTGAATTATGATGAAAAAAAGAGCGAGACCGGCCTTTTCCAACTAAAAAGAAAAACGTTACCATAACTTCTACGTCTCTGTTAATTAATGGAACTTAGAGGAAAAATTACTTACTCCAATTGCAGCGTACAAAGTCATTGTAATGGACATAAAAACTAGAACTGTTGCAATAATTCTGGTTGCAGCAAACATTTTTTTTAACTGATTGACTGGTCCCATGAGGAAACACGTGCTACAATAAAACGTGTCATGATTAATTGAGCTTTTTTCGGGCAAAAGCAAATATCACGAAAGTTTCCTTCTAGATTTTTGAGATTTTGACAACTATGGCGTGGAGAGAAAAATTGAGGAAAAATTATCTTAATCATTCTCGACAAATTTTACTATATGAAAGTTAATCGTAGAGTGAAATATTTTTTAACAAAAAACCCTATTTTGAAGGATATCTCACGATTTGTTTATTAAAACAATTATATCTGTGGATGTAAAAAATATGATGCTCTGTGCAGTAAAATTTTCCGCACCTATATAGTATTTTTTCCTGGCAACAGGAGGCAAAATTTACTGTATAGTCTACAATATTTGGAAAAAACCTTTCTCCGTTACGGAAAAAATCCTAGGCATTGAATAATCATTCACGTTAGCTGGCGTAATTTTGCAATTTTTGGACAAATTTCTGGACTTGTTTGGTAATTTTTTGCCAATTTTTTTCTCCGTTTACAGAGTTTATTTACAGGGTAATTTACCTTGCTAAGGAGACTATGTTTCCTAATGTATAAAATACGGCGAAAACTTTAAGTCCTTTGTGGAGAAAAAGTGCAAATGATCCAAGGAAGGAAAGGAGAATTCCAACAATGAAACATATTGCGAAGCCTTTTATTCGTGTTGACCAACTAAGGGTTGCCTCGTCCATTACCTAATGTAAAAAGAGTTCAATAGATTCACAATCATAATACAACAAATATTATTGCACTAATCATCCATCGTAATGGATTCGCAAGATTATAGAAATGTAAATCTAATTGAAAGAATTAGAGAATTTGTCTTATTCTGTTGACCAACTTAGTGTAACAATGACCGATTTTGAGACAAAGTGTCATAAAATATTGTTCGTCATATGGCCAAAAAAAAACTTTTCTGACGAATATGATTGCAGCCCTCGCCTTCGGCTCGTGCTACAAACCTCATATTCGCCAGAAAAGTTTTTTTTCGGCCTAATGACGAAATATACTATTTTGTCATTCCGGCCATAAGCTAGCGTTTCACGGACGCTCCGCTTCACTCTGTGTCCGTGAATCTCTGCCTACGGCCGTCATGACAATAGTATTAGGTGTACAAATTAATAAGGTGCTTTTTTTAATGAAAATCAGAGTTTGTTATAAAAAAAACAAAAAGACATTTAACGGTCGAAATATTCCCGAGTATTTTCGATGACTTTACTCCACCTCACTGGCAACTGACGAATTCCTTCGCGAAAGAAACTTGGCGGTTTTGACTCAAGAAATTCATCGATGCTTTTTCGGACCTCCTCGATTGTTTTGAAGTGCTCATCAGCTAGGTAGTGTTCAAGAGACATAAAAATAGGTGGTAGTCGGATGGGGCGAGATCAGGCGAGTAAGCCGCGTGAGGGAGAACCTCCCATCCTAATTCACAGATAATATCCTTAGTCGCTTTGGCGACATGCGGTCGAGCGGTGTCATGTTGGAGAATCACTTGTCTACTTTCGCTGCCAGTATATGGCCTCTTTTGCTCCAATGCATCATTCAAATGAATAAGCTGTTGTTGATAAACCTTCGCAGTAACAGTTTGGCCAGGTTTAAGTAGCTCATAATGACAAAATGGCGGATGGAGACAAAGTACCCTGTGGCAAATGCGCGCGGACTGGGGGCTCAAAGATAGTGCATTGTCGTGTTTGCGACACTCACCATCACTCTCTAGCATGAAAACCCAGATCATCGTAAATGAAAATGGGTCAAAAATTTGGATATGTCAACCATGCTACAGCGCTAGGGGTATTGCATCTCCCGCTCCAGTAAGGCTCACTCGCAATAACTCAACGAGTTCCAATGGCTCAGGGTCATCATCACGATCTGGGGCCCTCAGTCCTCTGACACTTGCCCCCTCCTTCCAGGTACCGCCACCTCCGCCAGCTGCTGTTTTTCAAAGTGGGTCACCCTTACTATCTGACCCCGCCCTCATCAGTATTGTTGAGTCTCTGGGAGTGATCACCAAGCGCACTGAGAACCTTGATGCCTTATCCACCAAGCTCGATACCGTTCAATCTGAACTCTGTGAAGTCAAGGCTAAGTTGTCAGCTCGGGACCAGCTTCCAGCCCTGGTCAAGCGTGTTGATGATGTTGAGGCTGTTGTGGCTGAGCAGTGTGAGGAGATCAGAAGCCTGAAGCAATCTGTCGCAGATCTAGCCACCAAAAGGGTGGACACTGCAGAGACTGATGTCGGGGCACTGAGGGAGCGAGCGTCAAATGAAGGAGGATTCAGCCAACTCTGTCTCGGTGTCTGCTGGTGCGTCAGCTGAAGCGTCAGGAGCTGTCGTGGGCAGGGTGAGCTCTGTTGAGGAGACGGTGAAGGAACTGGCTGATTCTCTAGCGAAGATCAACGCGGAAAGGATGAGGCCTGTGTCGGACATACTCATCTCAGGCCTTGATCCGCCCGCGAACTGTGATATAAGAAAACTGTCGTTTGCTGTCTTTCGTGCCGTGTCTTCCTCTATTCAGATGGATGACATTCGCAGCGTGCGTCCTCTCCGGATGAGACAGCCTACAGCTGTGGATGCCGCTGATGGTAGAGCTGTAGTTTCTTCAGTACCTACGAGCACGGCAGCTGATGGTGTCGACAGGTCCTCATCACTTTTGGTGACAGCCTCGTCTGATGAACTCGTTCGCGAGTTGGTGATCTCGAAGGCAAGGCATGGCAAGCTGCATTCGTCTCAGTTGTCAGCTGAGCTTGTGTCTGCCTCTGGAGCGACACTTCCCCTGCAGCCATCACTCATCAACATCAACAAGTTCCTCCCGCAAGATCTCCATAATCTCAGACGCGCTGTGAGGACTGCTGCCAAGGAGAGAGGCTTTCATACCTTCATTCGAAATGGAGCTGTGTTTATAAAGAAAAATAAGGAGGATGCTGCAACCAGAATCTCATCGATGGCTGAATTAAACAACTTCTTGGCGGGCCCTCAATAATTTCTTCTGCTTCTGTTATATCTCCTGTCTCCAATCTTTCTCTTCCTCTCTCTTCTTTTTCTCAGTCTCCCGCTCCGCTTTCGCTAACACAATCCTACCTTGAGCACAGTCAGGCGGCAGCCATGCTGGAATTGGAGGGTTTGCGTGTATGTCATCTTAATGTGAACTCTCTCAGAGCTCACATTGAGAGAGTCAGGCGTTTCTTGGAATCTCGTCCTCCATCTCATGTTATCGCCATGTCAGAGACTAAACTTTGCCCTCTTATTGATGACGATGTCGTTTTGCTGGAGGGCTATAGGCTCTTCAGACGTGATCGCAATACGCGTGATGGCGGGGTAGCTTTGTTCATCAATAAATGCTTCAGGGTCACAGTTCTCGCATCCTCCTCTCATGTGTGGACTAAAAGATCTGGTTTCCCCGAGTATCTGTTCAGTGAAATCTCCTGTCATGGTGTCTTTCCAGTCTTTGTTGCAGTGGTATATAGGTCGCCACATGCTCCTTTCTTCCAGGGTAATGACTTCATCCCCTCTCTGCCGGGGTTTCTTCAGGATTATAGCTCCAAGGTCATCCTTGGGGATTTCAATGCCGATCAGCTGTCCATGACCAACCCTGATGCGGCTCTGGTGCACTCGCTTTGCTCCGATTTTTCTCTGAGCCTTCTGCCGCACGGAGCCATCATACTCATGGCTCAGACTCCTGGCCTGATCTGTGCCTGATTGATCATAATGACACGCTTCTATCTTACTGGAAGACAGAGGCCCCCTTTGTGGATGGTCACGATCTTATCACTGCAACAATACAGGCTGTCCTGCCTCGCCCATGTGTGAGTAAGGACTTCACTTGCAGGGATTTTGCCGCTCTGGATCTTGATGTGCTATTGTCAGCTTGCTGGGAGTGACTGGTCGGTGTTCGATGGCCTGTCGTCTCCAGACGAAATGACTGCATGTCTGGGCGGTAATCTTGGCGTCGCTATGGACGCTGCTGTCCTGCTCAAGACGGTAAGGAAGTCCTCGAAGCGCAAGCCGTGGTTTACTGATAGAATCGTTGCTCTTGTAGCGGAGAGAGATCGTCTGTACCGTGTGTACAAACGTACTCACTCTCGTCAGGCACTCTTAACCTATCGCATAGCTCGTGATCGTGCTCATCATGAGATTGAGGCGGCACGTCAACTTTTCTTCCAGCGCAGGCTGGAGCCTCTCTCTGACCCTTCCCTCATCTGAAAGGAGCTCAAAAGGCTTGGTGTGGTGACTGGGAATGACTCAACACCCGATTTCGATCCTGATGTCTTGAATCGTTGCTTTGCTGGAGTGTCCTTTGACGAGACAGAGCCTTCGCTGGATGGGTTCTTGGACTCGGCTGAGCTAGGGGCCATCCCTCCTGCCGTGGGTTTCTCCTTCAGGCCAGTCACTGCTGATGAGGTACAGAAGGCTGTTCGGCACTTCTCTACCGAAGCTAAAGGGACTGATGGTGTTCCCCGGTCGGTGGTTGTGGCTGCCGTGCCGATTCTAATACCTCATCTAGTGATGTTCTTTAACATCTCTTTCGCTCGGTCCTGCTTTCCCTCTGAGCGGAGGAGGTCCCTTATTGTTGTGCTTGGCAAGGTAAAAAACCCTGTGTCATCTAATGACTTCAGGCCGATTGCCTTGCTCTGTTTCCTCTTCAAGGTGCTGGAGAAACTTGCTTGCCAGCAAATCTCCGGCTTCCTTGCTGAGCGCTTCATTCTGGCCTCCCTGCAGACGGGCTTTCGTCCATTTAATGGGACATAGACGGCGCTATTGAAACTGACAGACATTAGGACAGGTATTGACAGACGGCAGCTGACGATGCTACTGTTATTCGACTTCAGCAAAGCGTTCGATTCCGTTTGTCATGTGTTGCTGCTGCGGAAGCTGTTAGGCTAAGGCTTCTCAGCTTCTTCAGTGCGGTGGCTTGCATCATATCTGGGTGGTCGTTCGCAGGCTACACTAGGCGGGGCGAGTGGCTGTTCATCTTTCTGTCATTTGAACAGGGGAGTTCCGCAGGGATCTGTTCTAGGTCCTCTGCTATTCCTCCTGTTCATTGATGATGTCGGTGGGCCTGGAGTTCGGCATCTGATATATGCTGATGATCTCCAGATTTACCTGACCTTTCCACGTGAGGAGTTAGAGGATGCCACTCGTCGCATGAGCAACGCTGCTGACCGTGTGACAGACTGGGCTAATGCGAATCGGCTGAAGCTGAATGTGGCGAAGACGAAAGCCATCAGTTTTGGCTCTAATGTCTTCGTTAACGGTGTTAATTCCTTGCCTGATTTGTCTGTCAACGTTGGTGGCTCTGCAATTCCATGTGATACTTCCGTACGCAGCTTGGGAGTGGTTCTGGATAACAAGCTCTCTTGGAAGGGACATGTGGCGTATGTGACGCAGAGGGTTCACTCTGTCATGTACCACCTTCGGTTCTTTAGAGCCAGTACCACTCTGGGTCTGCGTAAACACCTCATTCAGGCTTTGGTGTTCCCCCTGATCGACTACTGCTGTCTCGTGTATGATGATCGGTCTGGTGTGCTTGCTACTGTGATTCAGCGTCTCATCAATATGACGGTTAGATACATCTTTGGGGCAAGGAGAGACGAGGACATCACTCCCTATCGTCTACGGCTTGGATGGACGACGTGTTTGGTGCGCAGGAAGTACTTCCTCGCGTGCTTTATTTACAAGATCCTCCGCTTTGGTCAGCCGGAATATCTGGCTGACTTTTTTGCGGCCAGTTGGGCCGTGCGGCCGGTGAGGGGTGAGGTGACTCCCCTTATGATCAAGCCTTTCAGGACTGAAGCCATGCGATCCTCCTTCCACGTGTCTGCGGCTTATTTATGGAACTCAATTCCCTCTGCAGTGCGGGACCTTCCCATACTGTCGTCCTTCCGATTAGCTGTGCGGAATTATCTGTGGGACAACTCTTGATGCCATTCCTACCCTTTGCTCTCCTCTTTTCACTTTCCCCTCCCCCATTGCCCCTTTCTTTCTATCCCTTCTTATTCGTGCACCCTTCCCTCTTCATCGCTACCATTTCGCACTTGCTATTCATCCGTTTGTTTGGGACCCGCCGAAGCCTGCTCTTTCTGTTGCATATTGCTTCTTCTCATCTTACTCTGTATTTTATGTAATTTTTTGAAAGGCAACTGATTTCCACAAATTTTCGGTGTACTGTTACCAATCAAAGGAATCGTTGTTTCTTGTCGCGTGGTAGGCATATTGGCACTCGTTTATTTTTCACAATTCAAATCATGGAAAACGATGAAGTAGCAATCACTATGATGTTCACTGTTGGGAAGTCTTCCTCTGACTGACTGCCAATGCTTACGAGAGAATTTTTTCAGAAGGTATTTCATTAAAAGAACTAAATGAGCAGAGGACACCGCCCCGTCAGCGTAAGTACAGAACGAGAAAAATGTTTGGTTTTTCGCTGCGTAAATTAGTTTCAGATTCAACGTTTACATGACCCACAAGTAATATTCGCCCGTACACCATAAATGATATCCGAGTTAGAATCATAAAAGTTCCATCCTGAGAAAATTGTTTATAAGCCTACTAGTCGGGGGCGTATTTTAGTGTCCACTGACTGGGGCATTTAATGACTTTTACTCGTAGCTATATATTCACGAGGGTGCTCAACGCATTTTAAGTATAAAAATGGAAGGAATAATTTTCTTTTCCTTAAAAACTTTATTATTTAAAGTTTTGTTTACGTTAAATTTTTTTTTTTCAATGTTAATAAATACTTTCTTAATTATAACTGCATTTGTTTCTTTTTATGACAGAATTCTGTTCAAACTGATTCTATCGATTCAAATAGATTGTTTCTTTCATTTCATAAAATTGTTTCTTCCAATTAAGTAAAACTTTATTTGATACTAATAATACACAAATTAGAGGGGAAAACGGGGTGAACTAGACCATGGAGTGAAATGGACCGTTATAATTGTAAAATTCATCTTTGAAAGACGAAAATCTACTCGGTATATTATTTGGAACGGTTTCATTGTGTTTTCAGAGGCCCAAACATCAAGCGGGGTTTATTTTTAAAGATTCGGCCCTCTGCAGTTCTCCCCTCTCCCCTTTACCGCACCTGATTTATTTGATCCAAATGAACGTTCATTCTGAACGAATAAACCATTCATTTGATTCCAATAAACGATGTATTTGGAATGAATAAACAGTTCATTTACATTTAATAAAAGACTTTTTGAAACGAATATTTTATTTATTTCGTGTAAATTAATTAATTTAGTTGAAATAAGTAAATGAGTTTATTAATTTTTAATAAATATATTCTTGAGTCGAATTAAAGTTTTTCAAATAATTACTTTTATTTGATTTAAATGAATCATTTTTCTGGGTGTGGTCTCAAATAAAAACGTAAACAAGAAATTTTGTCGCATAAAAAAATGGATACAATATTTCCGTCCCGGCGGGCGCAAAGTTACAACTCTGACTTTGCGCCTACGCCGAGACGGAAAATCACGTTCTAACCACGGGAAGTAAAATAAAGGACCCTCAGCCGCGTGCTTACCAACCTCGCCTTCGGCTCGGCTGGTAATTGCACTGGCGGCTGAGGATCCTTTATTTTCCCTCCCTAAGTTAGAAATATACTATTATCAACTATTCTGATGGTTGAGAAATATTTTTCAGTGTCTCAGTTCAAGTAGTCTCGTGAATAAGCATAGGCAGATCTTCCATGTCCGAAGATGCTCGCTCTTGGTACCTGGAGGACTGTCATAAAGCCATAAAGCCATTTGACTTTTCATCAACCTCCTTAGTCGCAAATTACCACTAGGTCAGATACTTTTGTAGAATTTTAAATCGTTTTGGCTAGGTCTAAAAATATCGCAAAAAATCCGAAAAAATTCCTTTAGTCTTGTCATATATTACGCCATCGTTTTTTGATTTGTCTGTAGTGAATTCTGGATTAGCCTCTTAGCTTGACAGGCTAGCCGGGATGCACCCACGATTTTTTGTTTTTAGGGTTGTCGTATAACACCCACTTTTCATCGCCCGTAATGATTTTGTATAATAAATATTTTCTTTTAAATCGAGTGAACAGAGATTGCGCCATCTCCAGTCGTCTCTCCTTATTTTCAGGGCTCAGATCATGAGGAACCCATCTACCCTCCTTTTGAATTTTGCCAAATTGATGTAGGCGATGAGAAATGCATTGTTGAGTCACTCCGAGTTGTAGTGCAAGCACTGTTTGGCTTTGAGCAGAATTTTCAGCCAAGAGTTGTTCGAGTTCTTCATCGCCACATTTTTCCGGTTCACCAGGCCGTTCTCGATCCGACAAATCGAAATCTCCGTCTCTAAACCTCTGGTACCACTTTTTACACGTTTTATGTGTTACAGCGTTTTTTCCAACAGCACTACAAATCATTTAAGTAGCTTCGGCATCATTTTTCTTTAATTGAAATGCAAAAAGAATGCACTGCCTCAAATGTTGCTTATCGACAGACCTCGTGTTTACTGCTATTTTTTAAGGTTATGTAAGAAGTATTTACTGCTTCGGTAACTGAATACTACCAACAAAAAAAATATTGAAATATTAAGTTTTTGAACGCAATTATAAACCTGACACCTAATATATTTCGTCATTAGGCTGAAAATAGTACATTTCGAAGCGAGGTTAAAATTGCGGTTTATCGGGCCTAATGACGAAAAAACTTTTCTGGCGAGTATGAGTTTGCAGCCGGAGCCGAAGGCGAGGGCTGCAATCATATAACTAGAAAAGTTTTTTTTGGCCGTATGACGAACAGGATTTTTCGTCATGACGGCCGTAGGCAGAGATCACGGACGCGGAGAGGAGCGGAGCGTCCGTGAAGCGCTGCCTCACGGCCGAAATGACAAAAAAAATATTGTTCGTCATACGGCCAAAAAAAAACGTTTCTGACAAATATGATTGCAGCCCTCGCCTTCGGCTCGTGCCTCATATTCGCCAGAAAAGTTTTTTTCGGCCTAATGACGAAATATACGACGTAAGGAAAAATTGTCAAACGGAAAAATTGTCAAATGAGAATGCGAAAGGGACGTCATCCGGTAGTGACACCACGGAGTATGGTTTTTGGGGTAAAGAAGAGTTTTTAAGTTAGAATTGTATAGATAAATTCAAAATAATATTTAGTTTAAGATAATCAATTAGGGAGATATCTCAAGCACCTTGAATTATACGATATCATAGGGGCAAAATGGATATTTTCTGACCCCATTCGATTTCATGGGAGCAAAATGGGTATTCTGTAAACTTTTACGATTTCATTGGGGCAAAATGGGTATTCTGTGAACTTTCACGATTTCATTGGGGTAAAATGGGTATTTCGTGAACTCATACGATTTCATGGGGGCAAAATGGGTTTTTCGTGAACTCACACGATTTCATGGGGGCAAAATGGGTATTCTGTGAACTTTTACGATTTCATTGGGGTAAAATGAGTATTTACTGACCTCATACGATTTCATAGGGGCAAAATAGGTTTTTCGTGAACTCATACGATTTCTTAGGGGCTAAATGGGTATTTTCTGACCTCATACGATTTGTCAGGGGTAAAATGGGTATTTTCTATACTCCTACGATTTCATGGGGGTAAAATGGGTATTTACAGACCACATACGATTTCATTGGGGAAAAATGGGTTTTTCTTGTATTCATACGATTTCATTGGAGTAAAATCGGTATTTCCGGATCTCATTCGATTTTTTAGGGATGAAATGGGTCTTTTCTGTACTTCTACGATTTCATGGGGGCTCCTACGATTTCAAGTGGATTTTTCTTGAAGTCATACGATTTCAGAGGTAGAATGGGTGTTTCGTGTACTTCTACGATTCCATAGCGACAAGATGGGTAATCTGTGAACTTAATAAAAGTTAATAAAACTTAATAAAACTCATCACTACATACATGAATTAGATAACACATGTATATCATCTCGATTTGGACCACGGCTCCAAAACGATCTTCAAAACTACACCGTATAGAGATGTGATAACTTCATCCCTGTACTGTATACTGATCCGTTGCAACTGTGATTCATTGAGGAAATAACGGATTTAGGGGACATAACCTACCAGACAGGTAAGTCTTTTATACTTTTCTTTTAATAATATCATTATGAATCTTTTTCGTAATTTCCGTCTAGGTCACAATGCTTCTGTGTATTAATTATTCATTCTTTTTCAAGTCGACAATTATTATCGAAATTATTATATTCTGTTGTTATTATATGAATAATTTTAATAGAAAAACGTACGGCATTACAGGACCGCCAGGGAATGGTGTCGTTATTTTGGCGGTTCTGCGGAGATGTTCCTCCATATTTCCACGCTTTTCCGTGGAATCATTTTTTTTT
>NW_021680909.1:38305-39895 GCF_001412515.2 Diachasma alloeum
ATTGTAACCAGTATTTTTGATCCTCATTGTGAAGCTCATTATGAACCATATTTTTAACCCTTATTTTTGACACTCATCCTGACCCTTATTTTTGACCCTCATTCTGACCATTATTTGTGACCCTTCTTATAAACCTTATTTTTTATATTCATTGTAACTAGTATTTTTGACCCTCATTCCGAACCTCATTATGACCCATATTTTTAACCCTCATTTTTGACACTCATTCTGACCCTTATTTTTGACCCTCACTCTGACCGTTATTTGCGACCCTTTTTATAAACCTTCTTTTTGAGCCTCGCACTGACAACTATTGTTGACCCTCATTATGACCCTTATTTTTTACTCTCTCTCTTTGACCCTTATTTTTGACCCTCACTCGAATTATTTTTTTTTACCTTCATTCAGAAGCTTATTTTTAAACCACATTATGACACTAATTTTTACCCTCATCCTGACCCTCACTCTTGACCCTTATTATGACCCTTATTTTTTATATTCATTATAACTAGTATTTTTGACCCTCATTCCGAACCTCATTATGACCCATATTTTTAACCCTCATTTTTGACCCTTTTTTTGGACCCTCACTCTGACCATTATTTGTGACCCTTATTATAAACCTTCTTTTTGAGCCTCGCGCTGACAACTGATTTTTGACCCTCATTATGATCCTTACTTTTGACCCTTATTTTTTATATTCATTGTAACCAATATTTTTGACCCTCATTCCGAAGCTCATTATGACCCATATTTTTAACCCTCATTTTTTACCCTTACTTTTGACCCTTATTTTTTATATTCATTGTAACCAGTATTTTTGACCCTCATTAAAAAAAGGCTTTATACATGGTTTTCATCGTTACGTACTCCGCGAAAAATAACAACCACGCCCCTCCCCCCTCCCTGCAACCACGTGATTGGGAAATTTCGTTTAAATTAGGACAAATTATAACTTCTTTCAGTACTTAAATGTTTATTGCCACTTAAAATAGAACACATGATCTTTACAATTTTCTTCGGTATTCCGCGAGACTCATTGATGCCCACGTTTGCAGGTTAGCCTGTGCTTGCGAAGAGAAATAATCCTTCCGCTGTTCCTTCGTCGGTGGGATTATTGCTGATTGATAGTTTTTGTTCTTATTTTTGTTTTTGATATTCTCACACTCCCTGTTTTCCATAATCCAAAGGACTGGCTTCTTCGATTTGTCATCCACTTGTCGGATTACCAATCTGACCATAGCTAAAAATGTAAAAAAAGAAAGTTGTCATTTGCATCATTATGGTTGAATGTCACTTTTGGAAACGATTTAGTGTGCGTTAAGCGGTTGTTTTCAGCATGGTGTGCGTAAAGTACAGTAAAAAACAACCACTTTAGCCCCACTATCGTTTCGAAGAGTGCACTCGGCAGATATCACGAAATAGATATTTTTGTCACAAGACCCAAAAATTTGTTTTGAGGAGTGCCGGGGTTGTAGACCGCGGCGCAGCCGAGGAATTTAACCACACAAGGCAGAATTTTTTTCATGGGTCGAGTTACAAACACTATTACATACACATTTAACATACACTTCGTGTCCATCAAATGCC
>NW_021680909.1:39920-47608 GCF_001412515.2 Diachasma alloeum
CATAAATTTTGACGTAATTTTTTGTTTTCGTACGAAAGATATGTAAATGCTCTAGGGAAAAACGCAGAGAAACGGTGCATCTCCATATGAAATGTTTATATACATGAGGCAGTGTATCGTATAGGATCAAACCTATAGAAATCGTATAGAAATAATTTGTATTCAAAATATCCGTATCAAAATATCCGACTATCATACGCGAAAATCCTATATAAATTCTATACGCAATCCATTTTACCCCCATGAAATTGTAAGAGGTCAGTAAATACCTATTTTACCCCAATGAAATCGTAAAAGTTCACAGAATACCCATTTTGCCCCCATGAAATTGTATGAGGTCAGAAAATACCCATTTAGCCCCTAAGAAACCGTATGACTTCACAAAAAACCCATTTTGTCCCAATTAAATCGTATGAGTACTAGAAAAACCTATTTTGCCCCAATGAAATCGTATGTGGTCAGTATACTGGCGAAGCAGCATACATGGAGTTCCATGTATGCTTAGCTAATGTATGTTCATTTGAGGTAAAAAAGGTCTAAAATGACTGAAATAGGTTTCCAAAAATAATTAAAAAAATAAAGATGAGTAATTTGTTGCAATTCAACCCCTTTAGTTGGCTAATTGCAATAAATACGAAAAATTATTGATAGCGTGAGAAGGCTCGATGGGGGAATGCCGTGGGATGGCGGTAGTGTCGACTTCTTGACTGGTGTCGGTCAAGTCGGCAGCGTTTGGCGGGAGAATGTTGCTCAATTTGAAATGTTATAACCAGGGCCCGGAAATTCGCCCGATTATGATTGTCAATAACAATTGAATGATTGTGTGATAACAATGGTAATC
Source organism: Diachasma alloeum (assembly GCF_001412515.2). Lineage (NCBI taxonomy): Eukaryota > Metazoa > Arthropoda > Insecta > Hymenoptera > Braconidae > Diachasma > Diachasma alloeum. Next base: position 40,762 of record NW_021680909.1, read on the forward strand.
ACATGAAGTTCGGGGCCCTGGTAATAATACAAATACTAATATTTCGAATTTTCACTATGACCCTTATCTATGACCGTTATTGTGATAATTATTTTGTACCCTCATCCTGACCCTTATTTTGACCCTTTTTTTTGACATTTATATAATTACTATTTTTGACCCTCATTATGAACCTCATTGTGAACCTTATTTTGAACGCTCATTTCTGAACCCTCATTTTTGACACTCATCTGACCCTTATTTTCTTACACTCACTCTGCCTGTGACCCTTATTATAAACCTTCTTTTTGAGCCTCGCACTGACAACTATTTTTGACCCTCATTATGACCCTTATTTTTTACTCTCTCTCTCTCTCTGACCCTATTTTTGACCCCACTCGAATTATTTTTTTTTACCTTCATTCAGACCCTTATTTTTGAGCAACATTATGAACTTATTTTTACCGCTCATCCTGACTCTTACTTTTGACCCTTATTATCGACCCTTATTTTTTATATTCCTTGTAACTAGTATTTTTGACCTTCATGTCCGAACCTCATTATGACCCTCATTTTTGACACTCATCCTGACCGTTATTTTCTGACCCTCACTCTGACCATTATTTGTGACCCTTATTATAAACCTTCTTTTTGAGCCTCGCGCTAACAACTATTTTTGACCCTCATTATGACCCTTATTTTTTACTCTCTCTGAACCTTATTTTTGACCCTCACTTCGAAATTAGTATTTTTTACCTATCATTCAGACCCTTATTTTTGAGCCAAATTATGACACTTATTTTTACCCTCATCCTGACCCTTACTTTTGACCCTTATTTTTTTATATTCATTGTAACCAGTATTTTTGATCCTCATTGTGAAGCTCATTATGAACCATATTTTTAACCCTTATTTTTGACACTCATCCTGACCCTTATTTTTGACCCTCATTCTGACCATTATTTGTGACCCTTCTTATAAACCTTATTTTTTATATTCATTGTAACTAGTATTTTTGACCCTCATTCCGAACCTCATTATGACCCATATTTTTAACCCTCATTTTTGACACTCATTCTGACCCTTATTTTTGACCCTCACTCTGACCGTTATTTGCGACCCTTTTTATAAACCTTCTTTTTGAGCCTCGCACTGACAACTATTGTTGACCCTCATTATGACCCTTATTTTTTACTCTCTCTCTTTGACCCTTATTTTTGACCCTCACTCGAATTATTTTTTTTTACCTTCATTCAGAAGCTTATTTTTAAACCACATTATGACACTAATTTTTACCCTCATCCTGACCCTCACTCTTGACCCTTATTATGACCCTTATTTTTTATATTCATTATAACTAGTATTTTTGACCCTCATTCCGAACCTCATTATGACCCATATTTTTAACCCTCATTTTTGACCCTTTTTTTGGACCCTCACTCTGACCATTATTTGTGACCCTTATTATAAACCTTCTTTTTGAGCCTCGCGCTGACAACTATTTTTGACCCTCATTATGATCCTTACTTTTGACCCTTATTTTTTATATTCATTGTAACCAATATTTTTGACCCTCATTCCGAAGCTCATTATGACCCATATTTTTAACCCTCATTTTTTACCCTTACTTTTGACCCTTATTTTTTATATTCATTGTAACCAGTATTTTTGACCCTCATTAAAAAAAGGCTTTATACATGGTTTTCATCGTTACGTACTCCGCGAAAAATAACAACCACGCCCCTCCCCCCTCCCTGCAACCACGTGATTGGGAAATTTCGTTTAAATTAGGACAAATTATAACTTCTTTCAGTACTTAAATGTTTATTGCCACTTAAAATAGAACACATGATCTTTACAATTTTCTTCGGTATTCCGCGAGACTCATTGATGCCCACGTTTGCAGGTTAGCCTGTGCGTGCGAAGAGAAATAATTCTTCCGCTGTTCCTTCGTCGGTGGGATTATTGCTGATTGATAGTTTTTGTTTTTGATATTCTCACACTCCCTGTTTTCCATAATCCAAAGGACTGGCTTCTTCGATTTGTCATCCACTTGTCGGATTACCAATCTGACGATAGCTAAAAATGTAAAAAAAGAAAGTTGTCATTTGCATCATTATGGTTGAATGTCACTTTTGGAAACGATTTAGTGTGCGTTAAGCGGTTGTTTTCAGCATGGTGTGCGTAAAGTACAGTAAAAAACAACCACTTTAGCCCCACTATCGTTTCGAAGAGTGCACTCGGCAGATATCACGAAATAGATATTTTTGTCACAAGACCCAAAAATTTGTTTTGAGGAGTGCCGGGGTTGTAGACCGCGGCGCAGCCGAGGAATTTAACCACACAAGGCAGAATTTTTTTCATGGGTCGAGTTACAAACACTATTACATACACATTTAACATACACTTCGTGTCCATCAAATGCCATTTTACAGACAATGGAACGAAAAATAGGACGCGTTACACGTGCGTGCGAACAAGTGGTTCTTTACGCACTAGTAACACGATATGCTAAATTGCTTGCTGTAACAAGCATGATAGCTTACGAAATAGGAAACAGCTATCCGTGTGTTGGCAATGCCAGTTATCCCCATCTGCAATCGGTATACCAGGCCTGTAATCACGGTTCAGCGATTACATTTTATAATTATGTTATCAGTAAATTCAAATTTCAATAGGCCCTTGGAGGTAATTTCATGTACTTGTATGAAAGAAATATATCTCTTAGATCCTCCAGAAATTTGGGTTGCAGCAGGTTTGTTGTATCCGCCGATCCGGATTGACGACGGAAACGTGACGGAGGCTTTGTATCGGGCGCATCCAATGCCAAAGTCATATTTTTTACAACTGCTTGCAGGGTTTTGGCATTCTTAGCCGCTACATAATATTTTTCCTGTAGCTGCCACTTCTTTCCACATTCGCTGCCACCTCTTGTCAGCGTAACCTGTTAATATTGGACTGCTTAACAATATACGAGCGGAGGAAACAATAGTATATTTCGTCATTACGCCGAAAAAAACTTTTCTGGCGACTATGAGATTTGCAGCACGAGCCGAAGGCGAGGGCGAGGTAATTTCGAATCATATTCGCCAGAAAAATTTTTTTTGGCCGTATGACGAACAATATTTTTTGTCATGATGGCCCTAGCGAGACCCGGGTTCGAATCCCGGCTGGGGGAATCGGAATTTTTTCTCTCTTGTGGTGACTGTGTCTCCACTACATCTCTGTCATTCAGACACGCACACAAATACACACTCAATTTTCCTCTTTAGACATTGGGCCAATTCCCCAATTTTCCTGTCGAGACATTGGGCCAATTCCCACATTAGAAATCCATTTCCGTATCACAAACCTCATGACCCATTTATTGCCATAATCCTCCATGCATCCTAATCCCTCATCATCACCTGGCGTCCAAAATCCCTCGTCCGTCCGACTGGCGCCCGTGACGTCACGACGGAAATTCCCCCGCCGGGACCGCCGAGCCAATCACGGCTCACCGGCGGGAACTTACAGCGCCGAACCAATCGGAAGCCAGGATTTTACTCATCCCTTCNATCGGAATTTTTTCTCTCTAAATTTCAATTCTATTCCAATTTTTTTTTTTTTTTTTAAACAAAAATTCTAAGAATTAGAATTTAGAGAGAAAAAATTTCCGCTTCACCCAGTCGGGAATCGAACCCGGGTCTCCCAGATATGCGCCGGGCACTCTTACCGACTAAGCTACCGGGAACCACAGAAATTCACTCTCAAATTCATTTCTTACACCGCCTAACCACGGACGCGGAGCGTCGTTACGGCCTTACGAAATGCTGCCTTACGGCCGGAGTGACAAAAACCAATGTAATGACAGTTTAAACAATGTATACGTTCTTAAACGTTTCGCTAGCTTTGTGTCCATCCATGTACTTGGAATTTGACGAAATTCAGATAGATGTTCTTCACGGAAAAAAAAAGTTGGAGAGAAATTACCAAACAAGTCAAGTAATCGTGGAGCGAGTTAAATTTCCAAGATTTGTTCATCCAAAATCGGGGAAAAAGTACAGAACGATGGTGAATTTTTCCGCGATAGCTCAAGAAAACTTCCATCAAAAATTATATCACTGGGGGGTCATATTTTTCGAATACCGAACGATTTTTAAGAATTTCGTAGAATTACAACTTATCGGGGCCTTGCCCGTGAAAACGTCTACATGGTTGACTGCCAATATGAAAGGAAAGGCGTGTGCACGTTGAGGAGAATAGTACATTACGATAAAAAAAAGGGAGGAAAACTACTTATTGACGAGTGTGAGAGTTACAGGCCGTGCCAAAAGCGAATTCTGTAATCACATTCGTCAGGAAGTACTTATTTTGTCGTGCATCATACGATACTTTATCATACCAGTAAAGAAATGGTTTACGCACTAGTGAAGAAATGTCTGCGGTTGACTTTACGCACGCTCTTGGACTTGACGCAGACCGTGCGGAGAAGACTTAACGCACACTAAACGATTTCGCATATCTCAAAAGGGTTATTATCGTTACAGGACGGAAAAAAATGTTCTGACGAGTATGAGGGTTGCAGACCGAGGCGAAACCAAGAAATGCAATCACACGAGTCGGAAAAGTTATTTTCGGTCGAGCAACGAACGTAATTTTTCTTCACACTGGCTGTACAACGTCGCAGAGCCCCGAAAATGGGGTTATGTTCCATAATATCGGATATGGGGTTATATTGAGGTCCCGCGATACGAAAAAGATTTTTCTATACGAGGGCGGAGAAATAGTTAATTGGTTATTTTCCTAATACGACCATATTCGGTATGGTTTTTTCTTCTTCCCATTAATTAACAAGTGGTCAATAGGTACCATTAGTTGAGTAGTCCACTTATTGCTATCAAAGTGAATTTGATAAATCGAAGAATTACTACAGTTGCAGGTAAGTGAGGGAAAACACTACAGTTATTTAGGACATCAAGCGTGTTAATAGAATATTACGATACTAGAGAAAAAAAAGTAGTTATTGACGAGTTTGAGAGTTACAGGCCAAGTCGAAAACGAGTGCCGTAATCACACTCGTCAGGAAGTACTTTTCCACGTGTATCGAACGATATTGTATGAAAATCGTTGGTCAAAGCCGGTTTTTTGGACACGAAACGAGCAAAAAAAAGCTTTCCCAACGAAATTTATAACAAAATGATAGTTGCGATATTTCCTTCAGATGTTTTCAGGTTATTATATGGGAGAAGATTATCTGGATATGGAATGGGAGTACTTCATGAACGCACTTGCTGGAATTCTCACAATTATAGAGGTAACTGTGAAGTTTGTATTTACATATTCAATATTATTCGGTACTTTGGAGGATTTCGCATTCAGTAATTTTGCGTAGTTAAGGGGGGCCCGCACCACTTTTTTCAAGTACCAGAAAGATTGACTAGATAGGTTTTGATGAATCAACAAAATCGAAAAATGACGATTAATATAAACTGACGTGATAAAAACATCGAAAAAAATGCAATTTTCGATAGAAACAACGGAAAATAATAATAATTCGATGTAGTTCATTATCATAGAAGGCTCAACAAACAATTAAATTTCAAAAAATTTAAAAATCGTGTCACATACAAACCAAAAAAAAAAATTTTTTAATTGCATCCAAAGATTTTTTTTTTATTTTCCTATCTTTGTTTTGTTCGTTGACCCTCCTATCACAGAGACCTACATCAAATTATTATTAGTTTTCACTTCTCCTCTCGAAAATGTTAATTTTTCTTTTTTTTTAGTCATAAAAACCTAAGTAGAGCCTCAATTTTTAATATTTTCGAACTTAATTTTTTTGGAATTACTTAAATTCTTGTATTAAATAGAAAATAATTGTTATTGAAAAATGAAAATTTAATAATTTCTTGTCTGCACTTTTTTTTGACATAAAGAAGAAACTACAAAAAGTGCCAGATTTCTTGATCAAATTCTTCTGGTACTTGAAAAAAGTGTTGCGGGCCCCCTTAATAACACATTACGGAAATTGGATTGATGATTCCTCCTTCATTCTTTTCACTCAGTGACACCAAGTATAAATTTAAGTAATTATTCGGCGTCGTGAATTTTATCGTAATTAATACTGCACGAGAAATTACCATTATTGGAAAGGGGAAGCGTGATAAGCTTTAGGAAAAGAAATAGAATATAATTAATTACATCGAGCAGTGTTTCCAGAAAGCGCAAACCTAGTTAACATGACAGAACAAATAACCAAGCCAATTAAGTAATCAGTTGACATAAAAAGTGATTCCACAATGCTACATCAGGCGTATGAAATATAAATCCATCCAGGTTGTACATTAGGATTACAATTCGTTGGCGATCATCTGCTGATAGCCTGATGTCGCTCGATCCCCGAGTGGATTCTTCCGCTTCATTTATTTCGGTCGAGTGGCGATTGTAAAAAAAAAAATTAGAATAATAGTCGCACCTCACCCTTAGCTAATTGATTAGTAGACGTTATAACAGTGCAAGCAATGATAGTTTCTGATGAAGCGATAGAGGTAGAAGAGCGAGAAACCATGCGGAACTTCCAGGGCCTTCACCTACAATGATAAGGAACAGTGATGATAGATATTGCTGTACTGCAAGAGATATTGAAAAGATGCATCGATTAAGCTTGATTGATTGAAGTTTATGATCTGTACATTATGTTGTACAACATGAGCATTGACATAAGTTATTAACGAAGGAGAAAAAAAAGAAATAAAATAAAGGTATGCGTGACTGGAATAGATCGGTCTGGAATGACAACGGAGAGTCGATCCGACACGTGCAATCGACACATTTATGATATTGTTATTTAATGGGAAATCAGAACCAAGATTCAAAAGAAAAGGGC
>NW_021680910.1:0-1538 GCF_001412515.2 Diachasma alloeum
GCTGCATTGTGTTGATCTCAATAGAATTTTCAACATAATTTTATTGAAGTATGAAATAGACAAAATCAATTCGTTTCTCCTATCCATCATCCTCTATTGAAATCAAATGTTCAAAGTTTTTTTTTCATTAACTATTTTCTTCCTGTTCATAACGACCATCAAATCCTATCGAAAATATTTCAATAAATTGAGTTGTATAGGTAAACTAAATTTAACTGTATTTTTTGTATTACATTTTTTTTTTGAAAATCGATTGATTTGATTTCCATTTTCCGTCGAAAAAAATAAAAAAATATAAGAGAAAAGTTTCATTTGATTTTCTTGTCCAACTCTATTCTAGTGATTCCAATAGAATTTTAAGTATTTTTTTCTATTATATATATAATGAGAAAAAGAATCCAAGTTTTTTCTCACACATCTGATTTTACAAAAAAAAAATTTCATCGTATTTTCTCGGCCTCGAATTGCCCAATACTTTTTTTCCATTCTTGTTCGCATACGGAAAAGAGAACAGAACAAAATTGAAATGATTAGGCTTAAGAAATCCCATAGAAAATATTCCAATGTGATAAATTGTATAAGAATAGACAATTTCATGAATTTCTCTTCTATTTTGTCTTCCAACAGAAATTGATGTTCAAATTCTCATTGAAGTTCATAGAATGGAGCTCATTATCTATTCTCATTGCTTTCAATTTGAAAATTCTCAGGGTTGACTTTATGTTAGTTTTTTTTGTTAATTGAAAATTGAAAAAAAAAACACATGGAATGCTCAATGAAATACACCTTGAAAATATGTATATAAATTCCTAGGAGAATTTCTATACCAATGAGTTGGAGTAGATATTCCTATAGGAATTTCTATAGAATTCTTCAAGATTCTCCTTCGATATTCATCGTACTATGAATGACATTCAATATTGAAGCTTATATCACTCGAGAAACGGAAAAAAATCCATTCTATGACTGAACAACAAAGAAAAAATTGTCTCTCATGGATCGTCATTCTCACCAAAGAAGTCCTTCTGCTCGTTGGCCCAGTTCAATGTAAGAGCACGAAAACATGGTTTCAGATTCACATCCGGACAAATGTCTTTCTCCACGAAGATAAAATCCTTGTCTGGAGGAGAAAAAATCAAGTATTATTAGTATTGTGAGTGTGAGAAAAGCTGACGGGGTTTACATGTGCAAATAATGAATGTGGAGGAGACGAATCATTTAAGGGTACCTGTATCCTTGGAGATTGCTTTGGACACCTGGGAATGAGTCTTCCATGTATTACCCACGAGATTCAAGCTGCCGGCGATTTTCTCACACGCACCACTCTCTATGTGTGCTTTCAATTTCACCAGAATTGTTGGGTTATCTGTGACGGAAATTATAAATAAAATCTTCAAAGATATCCGAAAGAATCGAATGGAAAAAAATAAAAACAATAATGGAAATAAGGGGGAATCATATTAATTCAGTTTAGTCATCAATTCAGTTTTAGTTTTCATTCCTCAGATAATTTTTACTTACTGCATATTGCCAGTACA
>NW_021680910.1:3291-45819 GCF_001412515.2 Diachasma alloeum
ATATATATATATATATATATATATATATATATATATATATATATATATATGAGGACCAAGAGCTGGAGTCATATTCCAACATGAAAAAAAAAATTCATAAAAATAATCAGGACCAACGTACTTGGCGCGCTTTTTGAAATAATTAAGGTGACCACTTGGCACGTTGAATTGACACCATCATCAAATCAATTTCTTTCACCCTTAGAAAGTTGATTCTTCATTCACGGACTCACTTCTACAAAGTGACTTCAGTGCACCAATTCTCGAGGTTTTGCCATTCGGACTTTAGGTGTAACCATAAATCTCCTATAAGGGAAATACACAGTGTGATTGACCTGAAAGTTTCATGGTACTCTATCTCCAAAATTGCTGATTACAAAGCATTATTATATCAAAATGAATGTGTGAGTAAGGGAATGAATATGTCTGTATCAATCAATTTCGGTGGAAATTATATTTTGAAAAATAGAACATAGTGAGCTCAAAATTCTCTCAGAACCGATGGAGCAGCTCATTGTCTGGAAATCTGAAAAACTCCATCCCCTGCCGGCTCCTGGAAGACGTTAGTTCACTGCAGAGCAAATCCTAGAAGCCACACGAAATTCCGTAAAACTCCGATGCAGCCAATCACCGTCAGGAATGCTCTTGCGTGATCGGTTATTTTCTCACGCATACGTCTTACGACTCTTACCGATTTGTGTGCGTAATGGCTTCTAGTCTCACAGAGAAAGAAACACCTGAGACCCTCGCGTGAGCATTCATCTGAAGATCAAAAACCGTGCCAAGTACGTTGATCCTGATAATTTTTTTGAATTTTTTTTTGACATGTACACGTCTATGGGCTCGATATGAGGGGGGATTTCGGAAAAAGTACACTATGTTCAACGCCATCTATTCGATCACTTATGAACTACAATCTGATTGATAATAATTTACCAACTGAGTATTAGGATAAGTTATCGACTAAATCCTCTAGAAATTTCCAGTGTAGAAATTTCTAGATTCAAAAATCCCTATATAAAGAGGACCGATGCGATTCAGCGGCAGTCTTAAATCTGCAGTGGAATCGTGAATACCGCAAGAAGTGAATAGTCGGAATATTTCAGTGAGTTTTCTTCTTCAGGTAAGTAATGTGTAGTTTTCAATGATTTCATCTAACTACTAATTAATCTAGTATCAACCAATTACCGAAAAATACAAAGAATTTCTAGAAATTTCGACAAAATTCGAAGAGACTTTAGAAAACTCGAGAGAATTCAAGGGTTTTCTACAAATCTTGGTGGAATTCAGGAAGTTTCTGAAAATTTCTAGGGAATTCAAGGATTTTCTAGAAATTTCTAAAAAATTCAAGGAATTTCTAGAAAATTCGAGAGAATCCAGGGACTTTCTAGAAATTTCGAGAGAAGTTGAGGACTTTCTAGAAACTTTGACAGACTTCAAGGAATGTCTAGAAATTTCGAGCTAATTTAAAATTTCCAGAAAGTTCAAGAAAATTCCAGAAATTTCCAGAAGTTTCGAGGAAATTCAAGTTATTTGTACACAATTCGAGTGAATTGAAGAACGTTCTAAAAATTTCGAAGATATTCAAGGAATTTCTAGAAATTTCGGAGGAATTCAAGGAATTTCTAGAAATTTCGGAGGAATTCAAGAAGTTTCGATAAATTTCGAAAGAATTCGAGAACGTTCTAGAAATTTCGTGGAAAATTAAGGACTTCCCTGAAATTTCGAAGAAATTCGAGATCTTTCTAGAAGTTTCAAAGAGTTTCAAGGAATTTATAGAAATTTCGAGGAAATTCAAGGATTTCCTAGAAATTTCGAAGAAATTCAAGGAATTGCAAGAAAATTTTAAAGAATTCAGGGACTTCTTATAATTTCCGAGAAAGGTCGAGGACTTTCTAGAAATTTCGACAGAATTCAAAGAGTTTCTAGAAATTTCGAAAAAATTCAAGGATTTTCTAGAAAATTCGAGAAAATTGAGGGAGTTTCTAGAAATTTCGAGCTAATTCTAAAATTTCCAAAAAATTCAAGAAAATTCAAGGAGTTTCCAGAAGTTTCGAGGAAATTCAAGTAATTTCCACAAATTTCGAGGGAATTCGAGAATGTTTTAGAAATTTCGTGGAAAATTAAGGACTTCCTTGAAATTTCGGAGAAATTGCAGATATTTCTGGAAGTTTCGAAGAAATTCAAGGAATTTCTAGAAATTTCGAAGAAGTTCACGGATTTTTTTTTATCTATAAAATTTAATAGATTTGGAATTTTAATGAAAGAAAGGAAGCTTCGAACAAGTAAATGAGGTAATATTTACATTAGCCTGCCAAGCTAAGAGGCTATTCCAGAATTCACTACAGACAAATCAAAAAACGATGGCGATATGGATAACAAGACTAAAGGAATTTTTTCGGATTTTTTGCGATATTTTTAGACCTAGCCGAAACGATTTAAAATTCTACAAAAATATCTGACCTAGTGGCAATTTGCCACTAAGGAGGTTGGTGAAAAGTCAAATGGCTTTATGGCTTTATGACAGTCCTTCTCCAGGTACCAAGAGCGAGCATCTTCGAACATGGAAGATCTGCCTATGCTTATTCACGAGACTACCTGAACTGAGATACTGAAAAATATTTCTCGACCATCAGGATAGTTGATAAATATTATATCCATTTTTTTATGTGACAAAATTTCTTATTCACGTTTTTATTTGAGACCACACCCAGAAAAATAATTCATTTATATCAAATGAAAGTAATTATTTGAAAAAATTTAATCCGACTCAAGAATATATTTATTAAAAATTAATCAACTCTTTTACTTGTTTCAACTAAATTAATTAATTGACACGAAATAAATAAAATATTCATTTTGAAAAATCTTTTATTAAATGTAAATGAACTGTTTTTCCATTCCAAATATATCGCATATTGGAATCAAATGAATGCTTTGTTCGTTCAGAATGAACATTTATTTGGATCAAATAAATCAGGTATGGCAAACGGGAGGGGGCAGAACTGCAGAGAACAGTATTTATTAACACTGAAAAAAAAATTTAACGTAAACAAAACTTTAATGTTAAAGTTTTTAAGGAAAAGAAAATTCTTCCTTCTATTTTTATACTCAAAATGAGTTGAGCACTCTCGTCAATATATAGCTACGAGTAAAAGTCATTGAATCCCCCAGTCAGTGGGAACTGAAATACGCCCGCGACTAGCAGGAATATAAACAATTTTCTCAGAATGGAACTTTTGTGATTCTAACTCGGACATCATTTATGGTGTACAGGCGAATATTACCTGTGGGTCAGGTAAACGTTGAATCTGAAACTAATTTACGCAGCGAAAAGCCAATCATTTTTCCCATTCTTCACTTACACTGACGGGGCGGTGTCCTCTGCTAATTTAGTTCTTTTAATGAAATACCTTCTGAAGAAATTCTCTCGTAAGCATTGGCGGTCAGTCAGAGGAAGAAGACTTCCCAACAGTCAACATCATAGTGATTGCTACTTCATTGTTTCCCATGATTTTAATTGTGAAAAATAAACGAGTGCCAATATGCCTACCACGCGACAACAAAAAACGATTGCTTTGATTGGTAACAGTATACCGGAAATTTGTGGAAATCAGTTTCCTTCCAAAAAACAAGTTTTGGAATGTTATTTTTATTATACCAGATATAGTACACCAAAACTCACTGCTACCGAAGCTTCTGGAGATATCTGCATGCTGGACTGAAGCCACAAAGCAGGTGACTAGGAAACTCACAGAAAATGATTGAGAATCTTCTACGAATTATCTGCTTCAATTCTGAGCCCACTAGAAAATTTGTGCTCTACTAACAAACCTCTGAATCTACAATTATTGTTCAAGGCCCAATTTAAAATGACCTCCGGAGGCCTTTGCCTGAGTCAATGGCTTCAGCGTATTATCTGCTTCAATTCTGAGCCCACTAGAAAATTGCTGCTCCACTTACACAGCTCTCGATCTGCAAGGATTGTTCAAGGCCCAATTCAAAATGGCCTCCGGGGCATTTTGAAATGGGCCTTGAATAATAATTGTAGATTCAGAGGTTTGTAGGTGAAGCAGAAATTTTCTAGTTGGCTCAGAATTGAAGCAGATAATTCGCTGAAGCTATTGTCTCAGGCAAAAGCCCCCAGAGGCCATTTTGAATTGGGCCTTGAACAATAATTGTAGATTCAGAGGTTTATTAGGGGAGCAGAAATTTTCTAGTGGGCTCAGAATTGAAGCAGATAATTCGCTGGAGCCATTGGCCAAGGCTAAGGCCCCCGGAGGCCATTTTGGATTGGGCCTTGAATAATCCTTGCAGATTCGGAGGTGTGTTAGTTGAGCAGAAAGGTAACACGTCTTATCAACTGGCCGACATTTCAACTAGGACATTTCAACTGCGACATTTCAACTGTTTTTTTCAACTACGATTCTTTAACTACGACTTTTCAACTGCGACTATTTAACTAAGAATTTTCAACTCCGACGTTTCAACTAGATTTTTCCATGCATAAGACGTAGTTGTATGGTTTTTCATTTTTATGATGTATATTTTTTCCATTCTATTACAATAGTTTATTATTATGAACAGTTTTATTATTATGAATTATTTTAAAAATATAATTAACATAATGAACATTATCGCAATACATTTTATAAATTTATGGTTTTTCATTTTAATTATATCATTTTTTTTTATCTTATCACAGAAAGTAACACGATGAACTTGATCTCTATGCAACTTGGAATTTCAATAAATAATTGATAAATAATAACGAAATAGCTTATAAGTAGAACAGTAAGTGGGCAAAAATACACGAATAAATGCAATAAATAATCGCTGTACAATGACGCGTAACTAATGAGAATTTATAATTTGATGCATTGGGCAATTCCCCTCAGATAATCCTCAAAATTATCCAGTGCATTCTCGCGATTAACAATCGTCCTAAGTCTCGCATTTGTGCGGTATCATCGTTATTTACGTATTCCGAATGTTTTTGAGAAATATTAGATATATTGAAATTTCCATTGGATAGCTGTATGTTACAAAGTAGTTGTCAAAAATTGAAAAAAAAAATTTAATATTTGCAAAACTTCAAATATATTAATTCACTTTTTTTCTAAAATCGGAAAACTTGGAATTTTGGAGTTTATGTTTCGCATAAAATTCCAGTTGAAATGTCCTAGTTGAAGGAGTGTTAGTTAATACTGTTGTTAGTTGAAATGTGGCTGGTTGAAATGTCGCTAGTTGAAATATCGCGAGTTGAAATGTCGCCAGTTGATACGACATGGATCCGAGCAGAAATTTTCTAGTGGGCTCAGAATTGAAGCAGATAATTTGCTGAAGCCATTGATTTAGGTTAAGGCCCCCGGAGGCCATTTTGAATTGGGCCTTGAATAATCATTGTCGATTCAGAGGTTTGTAGGTGAAGCAGAAATGTTCTAGTTGGCTCAGAATTGAAGCAGATAATTCGTAGAAGCTTCTCAATAATTTTTTGTGAGTCTCCTAGTCACCTGCTTTGTGGCTTCAGCCCAGTATGTAGATATATCCAGAAGAATCATTACTTCCGGTTTACTTTTTTCGCAGAAACCAAGCAGATAAATAGTCCTTTTTTTTCGCCACCCACTGACCGACTCGCGTTAATCTAGCCGCCTAGCTTAACGTCCTATTTTTTAAAATCAATTCTGTTCGGGGAAAAAAATGTACAAGATTTTTTTTGGTTTGTGCAGAAGAAAAGCAGGTAAAATGCAGATAATTTTGACATAGTCAACGTATCGATATCGGTAATCTGGCTGCCCAACTTTACGGAGCTTGAAGTATTGTCGTTCATTATCAATACTTCCTGCGCCAACTCGGTTTAAACTATTAAATTGTTTATAAATTTGGATTGTGTGAAATTGGATAAAGAATCGAGAGGAATTTGGATCGCTCAGCCTAGAAAGCAAAAGCAGAACATGAAGAAAACACCATTACTATTCTAGTGCACACGAGAAGGGGGCATTGCGTAAAGACCAGTCATCACTTCAAATTAAGATATTTCCTCTATTCAAGTTTTGTTGTTATCATCGGAATACGCGTGATACCATCATGTGAATTTTGTTATTTAAAACGCGAAATAATAAAAAATGTTATTATAGAAATAAAAAGGCAATTTATGATATATTGAGGGTAATAATAGGCTTAGTCCCTTTCGAGGGGAGGGCGAGCCAGCGGACTGACCTCCATTTCAGGTATATGGCCTTCATAATGGCACCATCTAATCCAAGCACTTGTCACCCTCCGAAAATTCCGGAATTTTCTTTTGCGTTTTTCTTTGATTGAGTATAAGACAAAATATCCATTGTTTCACGAGACGATGGAGAGATAGTTGCATAATCATTTCAGAGAATCCGGAAAAGATTCGACACGTTGTGAGGCATTGAGACATGCCTAAAAACCCCTGTTTTGAGCGATAATCCGGCTTTTTAATTTAATCAAAAATGACCCGAGGACCGTGATAAAACATTTGCTTCATTCGTCAGTCGCTTGGGAACATGTGCTGGAATTTTAGAATAATAATGTGAATATCTTCTCAATAAAATCAGGGATATTGATTATATCCCTCTCATCACGGTAATAATTTCATACGATTTTTGAATCGTTTTGGCTAGGTCTAAAAATATCGCAAAAAATCTGAAAAAATTCCTATAGTCTTGTCATATCTTACGCCATTGTTTTTTTATTTGTCTGTAGTGAATTCTGGAATAGCCTCTTAGCTTGGCAGGCTAATGTACATCAGCGCGCGTGAAAGCGCGCGCCCGGTCTATTTGCAATTAATAATACAATTCACTTAACGCAAATGGTCGAGTGTGAACTAATCCATTGACTTTTACATGTTTACAGATATTCTAGAACATTCTTTCATCCTGGTGAGACACATCTGAATACAAAAGTTCCAGAATAGGCCTTTCTGGAAATAAAATACCCCTATATAAAGGAGGATGGAGTGACGGGAGATCAGTTGAGTTTTGAATCTCAATGGTTTCACATCTCCAGAAGTTGAGGGGAAGAGAGTTGATTAAGGTAGGAATAATTGCAATTAATAATACAATTCATCTATTGCAAATGACCAAGTGTGAATTAATCCATTGACTTCTACATGTTTACAGATATTCTAGAATATTCTTTCATCCGGGTAAGACACATCCGAATACGAAAGTTCTAGAATAGAACTTTCTAGAAATGAAATACCCCTATATAAGGGTGGACAAAAGCGACTGGAAATCAGTTGAGGATTGAATCTCAATAAGTTCACGTCTCCAGAAATTGATGGGAATGAAACTGATTGAGGTAAGAATAATTGCAAATGATAATACAATTTACTCAATACAAAACATTTATTGTGAATTAATCCATTAAATTCTACATGTTTATAGATATTCTAGAACATTCTTTTATTCTGGGAAGACACATCTGAACACGAGAGTTCTAAAATAGACCTTTCTGGAAATAGGATACCCCTATATAAGGAAGGGTTGAAACTTGTGAGAAAGAAGTGATAGAGGATTTCCATTCATAATGCCGAGTCGTTGCTCCATTCCAAATTGTCCCCAACGACCAAATAAGTTATTCTTCGCTATACCATGCGATAAAAATATACGAGAACAGTGGATAGCAGCAATTCTTACGGCGTATTCGGACTTAGTAATTAATGAAAAAACATTTCGTGTTTGTGAGGACCATTTCAGGAGCGCAGATATACATTCACNCATCATGTGAATTTTGTTATTTAAAACGCGAAATAATAAAAAATGTTATTATAGAAATAAAAAGGCAATTTATGATATATTGAGGGTAATAATAGGCTTAGTCCCTTTCGAGGGGAGGGCGAGCCAGCGGACTGACCTCCATTTCAGGTATATGGCCTTCATCATGGCACCATCTAATCCAAGCACTTGTCACCCTCCGAAAATTCCGGAATTTTCTTTTGCGTTTTTCTTTGATTGAGTATAAGACAAAATATCCATTGTTTCACGAGACGATGGAGAGATAGTTGCATAATCATTTCAGAGAATCCGGAAAAGATTCGACACGTTGTGAGGCATTGAGACATGCCTAAAAACCCCTGTTTTGAGCGATAATCCGGCTTTTTAATTTAATCAAAAATGACCCGAGGACCGTGATAAAACATTTGCTTCATTCGTCAGTCGCTTGGGAACATGTGCTGGAATTTTAGAATAATAATGTGAATATCTTCTCAATAAAATCAGGGATATTGATTATATCCCTCTCATCACGGTAATAATTTCATACGATTTTTGAATCGTTTTGGCTAGGTCTAAAAATATCGCAAAAAATCTGAAAAAATTCCTATAGTCTTGTCATATCTTACGCCATTGTTTTTTTATTTGTCTGTAGTGAATTCTGGAATAGCCTCTTAGCTTGGCAGGCTAATGTACATCAGCGCGCGTGAAAGCGCGCGCCCGGTCTATTTGCAATTAATAATACAATTCACTTAACGCAAATGGTCGAGTGTGAACTAATCCATTGACTTTTACATGTTTACAGATATTCTAGAACATTCTTTCATCCTGGTGAGACACATCTGAATACAAAAGTTCCAGAATAGGCCTTTCTGGAAATAAAATACCCCTATATAAAGGAGGATGGAGTGACGGGAGATCAGTTGAGTTTTGAATCTCAATGGTTTCACATCTCCAGAAGTTGAGGGGAAGAGAGTTGATTAAGGTAGGAATAATTGCAATTAATAATACAATTCATCTATTGCAAATGACCAAGTGTGAATTAATCCATTGACTTCTACATGTTTACAGATATTCTAGAATATTCTTTCATCCGGGTAAGACACATCCGAATACGAAAGTTCTAGAATAGAACTTTCTAGAAATGAAATACCCCTATATAAGGGTGGACAAAAGCGACTGGAAATCAGTTGAGGATTGAATCTCAATAAGTTCACGTCTCCAGAAATTGATGGGAATGAAACTGATTGAGGTAAGAATAATTGCAAATGATAATACAATTTACTCAATACAAAACATTTATTGTGAATTAATCCATTAAATTCTACATGTTTATAGATATTCTAGAACATTCTTTTATTCTGGGAAGACACATCTGAACACGAGAGTTCTAAAATAGACCTTTCTGGAAATAGGATACCCCTATATAAGGAAGGGTTGAAACTTGTGAGAAAGAAGTGATAGAGGATTTCCATTCATAATGCCGAGTCGTTGCTCCATTCCAAATTGTCCCCAACGACCAAATAAGTTATTCTTCGCTATACCATGCGATAAAAATATACGAGAACAGTGGATAGCAGCAATTCTTACGGCGTATTCGGACTTAGTAATTAATGAAAAAACATTTCGTGTTTGTGAGGACCATTTCAGGAGCGCAGATATACATTCACCTTGCATTATACAGGATCAATCTGGAGCAATTTTCCAACAGGTAAATTATGTTCATATAAAAGAGATACATCATTTAGGGTATATTTTGTACTTCTCATACGCGCCACGCACTAAAAACTATAACACCTCAGTAAAGTTCATCTTTCTCATAAAGTATATACAGGAGACAGATATAGAAAACACCGTGAATTGTTAGGAATGTCTGAAATACGTAAATTTCCCTGAATTGCATCATTTAGTTATATTTAATTATTTACAAGGAATCGGAGAAAAGAAAGCGTATTGGAAAAGCAGCTGTCTTATTTCCCATCGAATGGATTAAATAGATCTCCATTTCTCATAGAGATTTCAACAACAATGCCGAATAAAAGATCAAATACCAGTTCTATCACACAGGGTTCTTCAAAACGGAGTACGAATACCGCAAGGAAACCAAATGAAAACATGGATATCCACATGGATTCACCCAAACCACCTATTCCAGTAGATCTTTCAATTGCAACAAAGAATACTAACCGATACATCCACTGCAATACCTATTTTGATGAAGCATTCAAACAGCGTGACTTTGGCGTAGCATGTGATGTATGTGACCGCTTATGCTTTCCTCAAGATTTGAAAACTGTAACACCACAACAAGCTCAGGTACTCACAACATTCTTCCCGGAAGAAGCGCAACGAGGCGTTCTAAATATATTCCAACTATGCAATACTTGTCTTTCAAGTGTAAGTAGAAGAAAGTTACCAACTTTAGCAAAAATTAATGGCTTCCAATATCCATCAAAGCCAGTGGGACTACCACCACTTGATCCTATCACTGAAAGACTACTGTCACCTCGACTGCCTTTCATGCAAATTCGTAGACTTCGCTGCGAAGGAGCTTATTCAATTATTGGTCACATAATAAATGTGCCGGTTGATGTTAATACTATGGTAAAAATGCTTCCACGTCAATTAGATAATGACTAATGTTTTAACGTTAACATTAAACGTAATTTGATTCATAAATCAATTTACTTGCACGGATTTGTCAAGAAATCAGTAATCAAAGCATGGCTCGACTATTTAGTCAATACTCCCCTGTATCGTCACTACAACATAAAGATAGACTTCAATGTTTTGGATAAAATAAACACTACTCATAAAATAACAACATCTAATGAAAATACAAGNTCTAGAACATTCTTTTATTCTGGGAAGACACATCTGAACACGAGAGTTCTAAAATAGACCTTTCTGGAAATAGGATACCCCTATATAAGGAAGGGTTGAAACTTGTGAGAAAGAAGTGATAGAGGATTTCCATTCATAATGCCGAGTCGTTGCTCCATTCCAAATTGTCCCCAACGACCAAATAAGTTATTCTTCGCTATACCATGCGATAAAAATATACGAGAACAGTGGATAGCAGCAATTCTTACGGCGTATTCGGACTTAGTAATTAATGAAAAAACATTTCGTGTTTGTGAGGACCATTTCAGGAGCGCAGATATACATTCACCTTGCATTATACAGGATCAATCTGGAGCAATTTTCCAACAGGTAAATTATGTTCATATAAAAGAGATACATCATTTAGGGTATATTTTGTACTTCTCATACGCGCCACGCACTAAAAACTATAACACCTCAGTAAAGTTCATCTTTCTCATAAAGTATATACAGGAGACAGATATAGAAAACACCGTGAATTGTTAGGAATGTCTGAAATACGTAAATTTCCCTGAATTGCATCATTTAGTTATATTTAATTATTTACAAGGAATCGGAGAAAAGAAAGCGTATTGGAAAAGCAGCTGTCTTATTTCCCATCGAATGGATTAAATAGATCTCCATTTCTCATAGAGATTTCAACAACAATGCCGAATAAAAGATCAAATACCAGTTCTATCACACAGGGTTCTTCAAAACGGAGTACGAATACCGCAAGGAAACCAAATGAAAACATGGATATCCACATGGATTCACCCAAACCACCTATTCCAGTAGATCTTTCAATTGCAACAAAGAATACTAACCGATACATCCACTGCAATACCTATTTTGATGAAGCATTCAAACAGCGTGACTTTGGCGTAGCATGTGATGTATGTGACCGCTTATGCTTTCCTCAAGATTTGAAAACTGTAACACCACAACAAGCTCAGGTACTCACAACATTCTTCCCGGAAGAAGCGCAACGAGGCGTTCTAAATATATTCCAACTATGCAATACTTGTCTTTCAAGTGTAAGTAGAAGAAAGTTACCAACTTTAGCAAAAATTAATGGCTTCCAATATCCATCAAAGCCAGTGGGACTACCACCACTTGATCCTATCACTGAAAGACTACTGTCACCTCGACTGCCTTTCATGCAAATTCGTAGACTTCGCTGCGAAGGAGCTTATTCAATTATTGGTCACATAATAAATGTGCCGGTTGATGTTAATACTATGGTAAAAATGCTTCCACGTCAATTAGATAATGACTAATGTTTTAACGTTAACATTAAACGTAATTTGATTCATAAATCAATTTACTTGCACGGATTTGTCAAGAAATCAGTAATCAAAGCATGGCTCGACTATTTAGTCAATACTCCCCTGTATCGTCACTACAACATAAAGATAGACTTCAATGTTTTGGATAAAATAAACACTACTCATAAAATAACAACATCTAATGAAAATACAAGCAGTGTATTACTAATAGAGCCCCTTGAATCAGATAACAATCAACAAACTTCAGAATCAGAGATGCTTTTGGCGCGTCAAAACACACTTCTCTGCAATGAAGACATGTGCTTGGATATCGCTCCGGGTGCGCGTAGACCAATGAATTTATTATATGACCAATATGCTGAAGAATTGTCTTTTCGGAGAATATATTATGGAGTTCCACGATCTTTCAACCCAAATATCACCGTGACTTCATACATGATTTCAACAAGCGAGATTCGTCGAAGAGATAGATGTGGTGCCGTACCATCTCACATACTTTGCATGGCTATAAAAATTCTTCGTCAGCGAGTTGTCGAAGGATTATATAGTACTTTCAAGTGAGTAAAAGAAACAGAACAAATAATACGAGAAATGCTAGAGAGTCGACAATTTCTTGATGACTGTATTCATAAGGACTTGGCATTTTTCAAATCAGTACCTAGTTCAATGCAGTATTGGGCTGATCGCAAGAAAGATTTATTTTCTATGATTCGACAATTGGAGAAGCCAACGATGTTCATGACATTATCGGCAAATGAAATTCGGTGGCCACATCTTCTCCGTATATTGTACAAATTAAGTGACCAATTCCCAGATATATCCATTGAAGATCCTTCATCTGAGTTATCGTATTCGCAACACTGCAATCTAATGGGTTACATACCAAAATTCCCCGGTCAAAATTCTCTGGGTCAAAATACCCCCGCGTCTAAATTCCCCAGGTCAATAATTTCCCCCCTCAAAATACACCCGCGTCAAAATTCCCCACGAGAAAATCCCCCCGCAACACAACTACTTCGAACAAAGGATCTCAACGACAAAACGAAAATAAACACAACATCAATTGAAAAAGGCCTTGTACAGTAGACGGATTGGGCATTAGAATCACAATAAGCACTCAACAGGTGTGTCATATTATAAAAATAAATACAGAACAGGTATAGTGGGAACATGGAAATATCAATTCCACGATCCATCAGTTACTAATCACACGTCGCCGAGTTCATTAGGCTCCAAAATACCATTACATTTTGTACTCAATCAACAACGCAAAATTCTACAGTTCAATCACACGGAGACAACGATCTATATCCATTGTAAATAGTTTACTATCATGTTCAAACATACAAATCATAATCAATTTCATCAATTTCATAAAATTCATGTTGCCTGTTATTAAAATTTGAATAAAGATTTTCATGAACCAAATATATAATTTCAAAAAAACCACATGAATACGCCATACGGGGAATTTTATCGGCAGGAATTATTGGGTTAGAAGAATTCGCGCAAGGAATCTTAACATGAAGGCATTATGTCGGGAATAAAAATGACGGGGGGAATTTCGTCCAGGGAAATATGGGGCGGGGAATTTTGATGGGGAAATTTTGACGTGTCACCATCTGGTGAATGAAGATCCAGTAACATCTTGCATTTACTTCAACAAATTGGTCATTGTTAAATTTGTCAATGGAACCCATTTGGCCAATATCGCGTTATTGATTACTTTCAACGCAGCGAATTCCAACAACGAGGAAGTCCATNGAACCCATTTGGCCAATATCGCGTTATTGATTACTTTCAACGCATCGAATTCCAACAACGAGGAAGTCCATATGCTCATATTTTGTTATGGCTTGACAATGATCCTCATGAGGCAGTGAGTGAGACTATGCCAGAAATCATCAAACTCATTGAGCAACTATGCTCTGTTTATCAAACTGATCTCCCTCAGCCAATGTATGGGAATCAAGTCCACCAACATATATTTACATGCACTAAACGCGGAGAAGCCACGTGCCGCTTCGGTATTCCCTACTGGCCCATGGAAGAAACTCGTATACTCCTCCCAATGTCAAAAGAAGATGGACGACGAAAAATCCTTCGCAAGAAAGCAAGTCATTTACGGAAAGCACTGTAAGAAAAACAATATGATAATCTGGAAACATTCCTGCGCGATCATCAACTGCAACCAGATTCGTATCTCAATGTTATTAGATGCACCTTACAACCGCTGAGAATGTTGTTCATTTTTGCTATCCAAATTCTAATCGCACGAATAGATAATTTAGTTTCGTAGGCCAATTCTATAATAGTATATTTATCATGATGTATATAGAGAAATATTAATTTAAATAATTTATTTAATTCAATTCTACTCCTAGAAATGCAATAGCCATGGTCTATACTGAGTTTGAAGTTACAACTTTTTCTGATTTTCTTTCTATGTGCATTCATTTCATGTGTTCTTTGACACCGAAATAAATTCTGATTATAGTCCTTGTATGCCGGTTGCCCACACACCGAACAGAGTGTATGAGTCCTAAGCACACCAAACTCCGTCACAAACTCGATTATTCTTTGTTTATCACGAGATATATAATAGAAATCATCCAGATCCATTGTAGAAATTTGGATTTTTTAAATATTTTTTATTTTTCATTAATATTGAAATTTAATTTGGCTATTGATTTTTTCCTGCACCTAGAATCGAATCTGACTAATTTAGTTAACGAAATTGTCTTTTTATGATTATTTTCTGAATTATAATTCAATTATTGAACCAGTGTGAACACCAGCCCTTTATCGTTAACATCACCAGATTTATCATGTTCAGTGTTACCCTTAATTATATATTCAAGCTGAAAATTGTCATGTTTTTCTGCAAATTCGCCTTATAAAAGATGAACGAACTGTAGTTTCCGAATAAAAATTTGAAAATATAACTACTTATAGTATCTTTCTCATGAGAATTTACTTACTCTCAGGTTCACCCAGTTTCGATCGCACTTGTTTGGACTCTTTGATCAATTCCTTAATAGCTCTGATGTTCGTCGACGCCTGATCACAAACAGTAGCAATTATTTTGATCCCTGAGGTCTCAACCGCTTCAATGACTATTTTCATGCATTTCTTAAAATCAGGAACTTGAGTGAGTGCATTACAAAACCCAAAAAATACTGGGAGAGTCCATCCTACCCCGATACTACGGATCAGGAAGACAATGGCGTGGTTACCAAATTGAGGGGGGCGTCTTCACCCGCAATCTTCGCAACCGATTGTTGTATCCGTTGAATCGTCGCGCTGTATATGTTGCATCAGATTTATTTCTCCCCACATGAGGAGACATAACTGGTCTTTTTCATCCAACTTTTTATTATATTGGTGTAGTTTTCGGAGGACTCCTTGAGTCGGACCAGTAAAACAGGATATTTGTTTCAGGGTTTTTTTCTCAATGTTGATTGCCGGGGAAAAATCAAATTCGATGATAAATAATCGTAGCATGACCATGAATTTTTCATCAAGACGAGGGACATCGCTTTTATTTTTCGTGAAAATCTTCTGCCCTGATGTGGAAGGGCAGATGAATTTGGAATTAAATTAATAGTAAGTTGTTGTTTTACTAATGGTGTCAGAAAATGGTTACAAAAGGAAATATCAATAATTTTTTTCAACTCAATCTAGTTAAACTCCGAAATTCAAAAATCTATGGGCGCCAAGCAATTTTTATCAGAAATTACCAAACCGGAGGAGTCGACAAAATCAGCTCTAACCAACTCGAAATCAACCAAAACATATTCGAAAAGAGAGCAAACTAGATTTTCGGGGAAAGGTAACGGTCTTCGGGTCGCTCAGTGTGTTAGGTTGTGGAGAGAAGGGTGGGTTTCAGGTGGAAATGGGTTACTGAGCGGTCAAAACTAGAAAAAAAGATGAAGAAATCGACATTGTCCTTACTTGTTCCACTATTGAAATTTTCAAATTAATTAATTTACATGATTTTTACATACTGGTCTGACCAAAAAAAAAGAAAGAAAAGATTTGCAACAATAATCAACATTCTTCTAACAAACCCCAAAATAATAAGATAGACTCGAAATATATGGTTCCGACAATAATACATTATCGATCAACTTGGTTACAATGTTGAGGTCATCAAATTCCTCAAGTGGTAATACAGAAATATTCGTTAATCCCGCAATACTCGAGAATACCGAGAACTGTGGGAAAGGTATGCGAATACCGGTGAGAGTGAGAGAGAGGAAATAAACCCAGCGGTATACGTATAACGTATTGCGGGAAAATAAAAATTCATTAATACCACATTCGCCGTAGCCGAAAACCGGTAGAGTCAAATCCGAAAAACCCAGAATCAAATTGCTCGGGTGTGTCTAGAGAAACCCATGATAGCAAAATTATCAATTTCGGATCGTTAGGAACCACTCCAGGTTGATTAACATCCGGAGGGAATTTCTTAAAGGAGGGAACGCTCGCGTGAAGCGGGAGCCGCAGCTTGTAGGCGCGGATGGGTATTAGCGGGGTGCCGTGAGGGGGAAGCATTCATGGGGAATGCTTGAGCCGCTCTATTTTACGATTTCGACCGGTTTCGCTGTGGTGGTAGTGGTTCTCTTCGTATACTTTCTTTTCGGAGGTATGCCCATCTTGGTCGTCAGTTTGGACAGATTGGTCGATAGTAGCATCGAATCCACGAGCAAACGCTCCAGGAGTACCATTTCTGGAGCCACCAGGTATGGGAACCTCAGTGTTGGGAGTACCAGTACCGGGAGTTTGGAAAGTCGCACCCCTGGAGGTGGGTTCGCCACCTTGAGGAATCTCACCTGTCGGTGGAAGAGTGGGATCTATAGGAGTACCATCCTCATTAAGAGGGAGATCTATAGGAGGAGGGGATCTATAGAGGTTTTACCCCGTTTATCACCCATGATTCGTCAAGCCGACGTGAAAGTCGAAGGCTCTCCGTTATAAATCTAGAGGAACACTCACTTTCTTTTCTCCAGAAAAGTGAGGAAATTCACCGGTGAGTAATTGAAGTTCGGGATGATCCGACAATCGGAAATTATGTGTTAATGAATCAGCTTCTGTGAATCGAATTGCAGGGAGAATCGTTGAGACCCGATGGATTCCCAATCATGGGTCAGATCCACGTAAATCTCGAATGAGAAAAACGGGAAAATCGATTTATTTTTACTTATCCTCAATAATCCGCGGTGCGACGTGATAATCCAAGCGTAATCCAAATTAATGCAAAAAGAATTCAAAATTAATCCCAGGCACTAGTCGCACCAAACGGGATCACTAATATTTCACAAAATTTATCCAACTCTACGACTCGAACCCGAATTGAACTGGTCATTCAGGCTGCCGAGAACAAAGTGTCCAGACGCGAGGCGCGAGCCTCATTATATACCGCTGGTCAGGGATGGGGGATTCACCCCCCTCCTAACCGCGGACGAACTCTCCCGAGAGGGGAGGATCCCAAGATATTCACCCGTGGAGCTGGGAAAATTACGTAGAGTAGGGATCACGTGATTGATCACATTTCCCCACATAGCAACAGGCAACTATCGTTAACCAAAAGTCTCAAAAATTTTACCACTTGGCTGTTACCAAGGGAACTCGAGACAAATAAAATTCCTTCTTATTTGTCTCGGATTAAGCCTAACCGATGACATCATTGTTGATGTCACGTAATCCTCAACCTCAACTATCTCTCTCACTCCCATGAAAATATATCGGCCTGGTAACAGTCGAAACTTGAAATTTCAGGACAAAAGAAACGGAAAAATAGGACTCGAGAAAAGTAAAATTACGACGTGATGAGATCATCGCGGGATCGGAAAAGAAGAGAGAACTGAGAACTAAATTGCAATTTCGAAGCCTTAACTTGAGTGGGGTCGAATGAAACCCGATACAACAAAATTCCAAAAATTCTCAAATTCGCAAAAGTCCAGAAACAAAATTTTTAAAGTAACGCAAAAATTTTGACTAACAAAAATCTACTAAATTTTTCGCACCCAATAACCTCGGGCCCCACGTGGGGCGCCATTTGTAACGTGACATTTTTGCATGGGGGTTAAAAATGCCTATTATCTTCGCCGTTTTCCCCCTGAATCTAGTTAAACTCCAAAATTCAAAAATCTGGGGCGCCAGGCAATTTTTAGCCGGAATTACCAAACCGGAGGGGTCGACAAAATCAGCTCAAACCAACGCGAAATCAACCAAAACTTATCCCAAAGGAGAGCAAACGCAAAGATTTACTGGGAAAGGTAACGGCTCTCGGGTCGCTCAGTGTGCTAGGTTGTAGAGAGAGGGGTGGGTTTCAAGTTGAAACGGGTTATTGGGCTGTCAAAACTATAGAAAAAGATGAAGAAATCGACATTGTCCTTACTTGTACCATTATTGAAATTTTCAAATTAATTAATTTACATGATTTTTACAGACTGGTCTGACCAACAATAAAGAAAGTAAAGATTTGCAACAATAATCAACATTCTTCTAACAAACCCAAAAATAATACGATTGACTCGAAATATATGTTCCCGACAATAATACATTATTGATTAACTTGGTTACAAAGTTGAGGTCATCAAATTCCTCAAGTGGTAATACAAAATTATTCGTGAATCCCGAAATACTCGAGAATTCCGAGAACTGGGAGAAAGGTATGCGAATACCGGTGAGAGTGAGAGAGAGGAAATAAACCCAGCGATATACGTATCACTTATTGAAAAACTCTCTTTTGGGAACTTCTTGGTGACGCGACCCTTCTTCCTCACCATCTCGATTTCAAAGCAATGTCCGGGTTGTATTGTGTCCTGGGCACTGTAATCTATCCGCTATCCCTTACTCACGCGTCTTCACTTGACCGTGGTCAATACCGAACTGATTTTCGGGGGTCAGTGTCGCGTGTCACTGTCCCGAGTGTGAACTCTGTCAATGAGGGACGGCCCCTGATTGGCGGAGACTTTAATCCATCAAACGCGTGAACCTTGAGTGGACCAGCGAATTACTTCGGGAAAAGCGGTGGCATAACTGCCAGATCCTATACTCCAGTCTGTCTAAAATCCTTCATTAACAATAATTAAATAAATATGAGCCGAAGTGATGGACGTCCGCTTAATTACTTTAAATTTCTTGGCGCCTCCCACGGATCAGTTCTCTGGGAGGCACGGGGTCATAATGAAACGAACCACTAATCCAAATTTTGCAAAATCTTTAACCTTAAACACTAAATCCATATGCAGTCTGGCAATTCGGTGGGGGCAATGACTGATCTTTTCCCAGATGGCCTTCTACCATAAACGTAAAGATAACTACTTAATCTCCCCGTGAACTCCAATTAAAAATGGAGCGCCAGCATTTCAGCTGGACCTAATCGATTGTCCGTAAGATTTGAAAAAGAGTTAACCCCATAGAAATTACCGGATGACTCATAACTTGGTCCTTCTTCGCGATAATTCCATGGGCTCTCAAGAATGCGTAATTATACAGATTGACGAACTCCAAAACGTATTCAAATCTCGAAATGATATAAATAAATAATAAAATAATTAAAAAAAGGAAAAATCCCCAAAACATTATCACGTTTTTTTCGGGAAATAGCTAACTGGAATCGCCTAAAATTGAACCTCGCTATAGCGGGAAAACTAGCTGAAGTCCTCAAACAAAAGGAAACCTCGCCGAAGCGGAAAAACTTGAGCCTCTCTCTCACACTTTTAACTCACGGATCGGCCTTATGTCGCGGTAGATTTTTTTTAGGTCGTATGGGTATCCCTAACGAACGTCCCCACATGTTGATTACAACTTTGCAGGTCTGAATTTGAATCTCAACATTGAGTCGTTAGAAAACATTTTAAAAAACTATAAAAAATTAGAGAATTTACATTTAGAAGAAGATTGATGAAACGATTGAAAAATAGCAATTTTTGAAAATTACGAATTGATTGTTTATAAGTAATTTATGAACAATCCCTTTCCCACCATAAAAATCATTAGTTGGGAATCGTCAAAAATTGATTCATATTCAGAATTTCACAAGAGATCGACATCACGCTTCAAAAAATGAGATTTCCGAAAGTTTAAATAATTCAAATTAGTATTTTTAAACAACAAATATTCAAAGATGTAATAATTCTTTGCAAAATATAATTTAAATGATGTTACATGTGTATGATTTTTTCAAATTCTTCTCACGCAATTTAATTTGCTAATTTGATGATTGAAAATGATCAGTAGCTGGTTGTTTCTGTTAGAAATCAAGTGAAAAGGTCCGGCCCGCTCGCGCGCCCTTTCTTTGGGATATGACCGGTAGGGGTTGGTAGAATTGGGTGTGACCCATTACGGGTCGAACCAATAACTTCCCGACCATTTGTTTTTGTTGACGCTGGGGTCATGCCACAGTGAATGCGGCGCACGCTATACGCAACGCTAGTCATTGTCAGAAATATCGGAAAACAGTTGGATAATTATTTCATGCATTGCATGCGTTTAGCGTTGCATCCCTTGTGGCATTACCCTTAGGGTGATTTCGCAAAGAACGCATTTGCAATTCAATTTAACTCAAACTTCAATCAAGTTTGAGTTGAAAAACTCAATAACCACTGGGGCGATGTTGCTCAAAATCCAATGGGCATCAAGTTATGTGGAGACGCATCGATTACACAAAATTAATTCAAATCCCATCGGTATCTTAGGTAAAATGGTCGAATTTCTATGAAATTAACGCTTTTTGGCATTTTTTTACAAGTTTTATGTAGATAAATAAAAAACCGCTGAGTCATTTGTTTCCATAAACTAAACAGTTCTAAGTTACGTGAACGCGCATCGTTTGAAGGAAGAAGAAAATCAATAGCTTCATTCGTTCAGGAGATATCGTTGCCCAACATTTTGGTCGCATACGTACACACACACACACACACATACCGACATGTCTTCAAAAATGTATCAGGATGATTCCGGGGGTCGAGAAATGTGGAGAAATCATCGAAATTCCACATTCGATTTTCGGTGTCATTACAATAACTTTCTCCCTTCGGGTCGGGAAGTTAAAAAATGAAGGAATTCATAGACGAAACATTACATTCGTATTCACGTTTCAATTCTATCGTTCCAAAAGCGAGTGAATTCTCTCGGTTTTTTCCTGCATTTATGCTGATTTTCACTAATGCTCCGGATTATCTTTGCGAATCATTGCCGATTAGTGTTCTCCTCACCTGTCCGCTATCATAATTTTTTCAAAAATCTGTACGACGAAATTTTCATGATCCATTCCAATAATTCAAGAATGGTTGGGGCGCTAGTGTGCTTGTCTAGTTTACAGTCGGGTTTTCCTGTGCTCCAGCAAAATTATTTAGTTTATTGGTGTTGTGGGTCTTCAGTCTCTGGCATTTTGTTTGTAGTGTGTTCCGCTAACCTCGGTGTTCATTTTGATCAATAATTCATGAGCAGGTAGACATTTCTGTGTGGATTTTTCGGATTTGTGAAATGATTCGCCGCGTTGGTTAGGCTGAAAATATGCCTCGCTGGGCCAACATCTCGGGGAGCATCGACTCATCCGATAAAAATGTCAGGAGGCCAAGAAGGGGTAATCAAGTCCTCATCTCCCTCAGTCAAGATAAATCTGGGTCCTCGAGAGGTAAATCAGATCAGCTGAGGGGCTTTAGAGCGTTGACCCCTCGAAGTAAGTCTGTCAGCAAAAGTGCTGTTAAAACACCTAAAGCAGGTGATCAGCAGGCTATCAAAAAGCGTCAAAAGTCAGAGTTAAGAGATAAGAACCAAAACTCTATTGTGAATTGTTTTAACACCCCCACTAGAAGTAGGGATAGTGGGAATTCTGCGAGAGGAAGTGATACATCTACAGGAAACCAAGACATGAACCAAAATAGTAGTGGGACTGATCTCTCCTCACAGCTTATTATGGAGAAGGTCGTCAATACAACTGAAGTCTCTGGGAATCAACCATTGGTCTCTGAAGGGTTCACTAACAACGATATGGGGACCATAATGAAACGTTTCGATGCACTCACAGAACTCGTGAAATATACGAGTGAATCGCATTCAGCACAAATTGCTGGTCTCGAGTCTTCCATCAATCCCAGATTCGAAGCTCATGACGTTAGATTATCCTCGGTGGAAACTCAGATTATTGAGATCGGAGAGGAGAGGAAAAAGAATGACCTAACGAATAGGGTTAGTGCGTTGGAGAAAAAGGAAGAAGAGAGTGGCAGATCAGAGCTAAATGAGCATGTTATTGATCGGCTGAGTAAGGTCAGTGACAGGCTTGAGAGACGTGACAAGGAGGAGAAAAAATTGAACATCATCATCAGAGGTATTGATGTTCACTCGGGAGACCTGCATGAGTTAGTAGAAGCCTTTCTCACCTCGCATTTTAAACTGAAGGACGTGAGGAACGAAATTGCCAAAATCTCCACCATTGGGAGAGAGGAACACGAGGCTTTCCTGGTCACGTTGCAGAGATTAGAAATTAAGAAGGATATTCTGAAGAGGAAGGGCTCCTATCTCAAAGACTTGCCGTTCTTTATTGATCACGATCAAACATCCTTGGAACGAGAGATAGCGTGGAGAGCGAGACAACGTGCCAGAGAAGAGAGGGCTCAAGGTGATCCAGATGCTAAGGCTAAATATGATGGAGTTCGGGTTGATGGGAAATGGAAACAAATGAAACAAAATAAAGGGAATCCTGGGAAAAGGTCATTTAAGAATGTAAGTAATGGTCGTTATCCGCTGGTTGACAATGAGTCTTATAGACCCTAGCAACCATTCATTCATTCAAATACTCGCCTGTTATAGCAATTTTGACTGACTCTAGGCCCTTTTTATATACTGGAATTCCCATGGTTTCCCCAATGTCTGGGAAGCTTCTGATCTTTTGGCCGGTGCTCACATTATTGGTCTCTCAGAAACATGGTTGGAGACAGTGCTCTTGTCTCTTTCTTTTTGGATTGAACAAAATTACACTTGTGTGTGGCGTCTTGTAACAAGAAAATCTGCCAGAGGCAGAGGTTCGGGGGGCCTGGTACTGCTGGTTAGAAATGAGTTTTATCTGGTGGTGCTGGATTTCATGTTGGTGGATTTTTATCCGCATTAGTCTCGGTGGATCAAATATCACGTTGGGGCTTGTTTATATTCCACCCTACAAAGATGCAGAATCCTACGAAGACGTCATTGATCTTCTGAAGATGGCGATAGGAGACATAACTGATAAATTTGGAGATGAGCCTCTCATACTCTGCAGGGACTTCAACGGAAGAATTGGGCATTTGTGCGATGCTTTACCAGAGCAGCCGATAGAGGACTCAGTGCTTTTGAGTGTTCGTGAGTGTTGTGATGAGTTGGAAAATAAAGAAGGTCGTTTATTAGTGGGTATGTTGAATGAAGTTGGTTTGTTTCTGTTGAATGGTAGAGTACCTGGGGACTGTCCAGGTCAGTTGACTTTTAATAATCACCTAGGAACTAGTACGGTTGATTATTGCTGGATTAATGTCGCTGCTCTGGGCTTGGCGCAGAGTCTGGTAATCTATGATGAAATTTTCATCTCAGATCATTTTCCATTATTGCTCTCGCTTAGTATTTCCGGTTTCCAGTCAGAAGAACTGTTGGTGGATGAGACCTCGGATTTTGTTAAACTCAAGTGGATTCCCGAACTCTGTGCTGAGTTCTCAGGGAGGCTGGAGAGTATATTCAGCTCTAATTCGCCTGATAACTTCAATTGTATTAATGAAAAAAACGTTTTTTTGAGAGAGTCTATACTGTCACGTGCTAAATGCTTGGGAATGCTTGTTGGGAATGCCTGTTGTCATTAAGGCAAGCCAGATCAAAACGAATAATAATACTGGGAATAAAAAGTGGATAGACTCAGAGGCTAAGTTACTAAAATCGGAGGTGAATAGAGCATGGAAACTATATAAAAATAACAGGTCCTCTAATAACAAAGAGCTAGATAAACTTTTGCTAAAGGACTATCGCGTTAAGAAAAAAGAATTCAAGGCTTTAGTTAGTAGGAAAAAGAAGTTATACTTTGATAGAATAAGAAGAAAAATCGCCTATGTACAAAATATGATTGAATTCTGGGTAACAGTGCGGGAGATTAACTCAACCTTCTCTGGAGGAAATATAATTGCCAAAGAGATTTGGGATGCTTTTTACAGAGCGATGTATCCTCCTCGTGTTGTTCGCGAATACTCTCTCAGGGATCCCACACATCCGACTCTCAATGCAGTTATTACGATGGATGAACTAGTGTTAGCTTTTCAATATTGCAAAAATAACAAAGCGCTTGGTCCAGATCTCATCTCTAATGAATTCTGGAAGGCTTTTTCAGTCAATGGAAGGGAATTCATCTTGAATTTATTAAATGAAGTCCTTGAGAGTTGTACCGTACCGGAGTCTTGGCCTTGCGCGGCGTTAACAATGCTTTTTAAAAAAGGTAATAAAGGCGATCCAAAAACTTACAGAGGAATCGCCCTCACAAATAACATAATGAAAATTTTTACCAAAATTTTCGCCAAGCGCCTCGAGAGTTGGGTGGAATCCTCTAACATTCTTCCTGAATCCCAAACGGGATTCAGAAAGGGGAGAGGATGTGAGGACCAAATCTTCGCCCTTCTAACTACCGTTCAAATGCAACTGAGACTAGCGGATAACACAGTTTTTGCCATCTTCATTGATTTTCAAGGGCATTTGATTCAGTGCCTCATAACCTCTTATGGGCAAAGCTGTTTAAATTGGGATTGAGTTCAAAAATTTTGTATATTCTGATAAATTTATACGACAACGCTGTTGCCCATGCGAAGTTGAAAGGCGGATTTTCGCATAAATTTTAAATAACAGAGGGAGTACTTCAAGGAGAAATTTTGAGCCCTCTGCTCTTTATTTTATTTGTATCAGATTTCGAGTCTTTTTTTAGAATCGAGGGTTGCAGAGGTCTTAATATCGACGATAAGAATGAACTATTGATCCCCACATACGCGGATGATACCGCAATTCTATGCCACAGTGTTCAAGATGTCAAGAATAAATTACGATTACTCGCAGAGTATTGTTCAATAAATGGTCTTGTAGTGAACACTGGAAAAACTAAAGTGCTTCCTTTCAGGACCAGTGGAAGAATCTACAAGGATGAAAAAGTGGCCTTTAAGTATGGGGATCACCTGATTGAAACAGTTGACTCATATGAATATCTGGGAGTGTTAATTGAGAGTAGCGTGAAGGGCAATCTAACTGTGAAACATGCAATTCGAAAAGCAAAATCAGCCATTGAGGTCACTAAATCGATTCTTGTGAGATCAAAATCTGACGCTTGGTGCACTAAACTCAAATTATTTGAGAGTGTAGTATCACCATCAATTCTATATGCGACTTGGGGTCTAGGGCACTTTGACGAAATAGAAAGAATACAAAGTGAATTTTTCAAACAAATTCTTCTGGTCCCTGCTTGCACACCAGATTTTGCTCTTAGGTTAGAACTTGGTTTGAAACATTTGGCGGTAAGAGCCTTAGAGCTCACTTTGGACTGGGTCATCAGAGTACTCAAAATGGAACCAAGTCGCCTTCCACGTATCTGCTGGGATCGCCTAGTTTTCCTATGGGACAAACAATCAAATTCCGAAAAGTATAACTGGCTCTCGAAGTTGAATTGTATTTTCGTTGAGATAAACTTGGAGTTCTTATGTCTGTGTTCGGATCCGATTATTTGGATTGAAAATAGAGAGGAGGTTCTGACGAGATTTGCGGATAACTTGAAGCCTCAAGATCTCTTGAGGTACTCGGAGAGCCTTCAACTCTCCGCAACCTCGCAACTTCTCTGATAAAACAGCTAGATATCTCTTACTACGCTGTCCAATGGCATTCACGCGTGTTGCTGCGCAAGTCAGACTGGAAAATGCTTACATGTTTAGACTGCTTTTCAAAAACAAAATTTTTCGAATCACTCCTTCAAATCTATGTAAATTATGTAATTTTGAAATCGAAAGTATGGAGCACATTTTAATTCGGTGTCCTCACTATCACAATCTTAAGGTGGGGCATTTTAATGAACTATTGTTTAATGTCTCTGATGAAAACTTGATTATGTCAATGTTAAATATTAAGAATCCGAAGCAAGTGAAGCAGCTGGCACTTTTTATGTATGAGGCGTTGGAGTTTAGAGAGAGCTTGTTGAGTTGAGTGAGAAGTAAAGTATAGTTGTAAGGCACTAGACACTTATCGTCTTGCTACCCCCCGCCCCCCCCCCGTGCGATGTGGGTGTCTTCACTCGATGTAAACCCACACAGGCACGTATTTATAATAATAATAATAATAATAATTCAAGAAGGGTAAAGTCAATTGTTCTCATCTAATTCAATCAGTTCTGGTGGTTGAGTAGATACGCGTGACTCAATGCGAATTGTGAACTAAGGGAGTAAATGGACTCCTGACCCAGAATACTGAAAATTCTATCACAGTACACTTCTTTTCATCTGATTATGTCCCAGTCATAGTGATCTTTTCTATTGACCCTTCTTCGCCTCTTCTAATGTATACAATCCCACCTATATTAATTTCACCACATAGTCTTCCTAATTTTTATCTTCTGACCTCGTGTATTCAGTCGTTCAGAGCACACGGGTTCATTTTTTCCGGCGGTCCATTTCACCCCCTGGTACATGTCCCCCAATTCTACCTCACGTGGGGGTTTTATGGGGATCATTGTTGTGATAACTTCTGGAATCAGAGCTATGATAATAAAAAAAAAATCAAAGTTCCAAAAGTTTTATTTTTAGAATAACTGGAAAACGCCTGAGTCGATGTTTGTTAAAAATCCACTTTGTTCTACTGCATACGAAGATTCATCGATTGTATGGAGAATAATCCAAATTGCATTATTTCCGCTGGAAAAATGATCAAATAAGTGAAAAAACGGTTATTTTTGTGTTTTTTCACTTTTTTTGCGAATAACTGATGAACCGCTGAGACGATCGTCTTCACGAACTAATCAGTTCTAAGTCATACAAAGATGCATCGATTGAAAAAAAAATTGACTCATATCATTCGTTCAAGAGTAATCGTCGGGCAAAATTTTGTTTACATACATACATACACACACACACACACACACACACACACACACACACTCCTCCTAGGAACTGCAAGACCTTGTCGCTGGTGGAGGAGCTTAACGGGACTTGTCCCGAACTAAGAAGCAGTTCAGAACCCCCAATGTCAAGGTGTTCACCGTGCTGATTTCTGCAAGGCGCCAGGGGTAGTTGGCGTCGCAAACGGTGGTCCCTGGGGCACCGGGTCCAGCCCCAAGTGTATTCTGTGGCCTAGCTTCAGTAACCGGGGCTCTACTGAGGTGGTCCATTATTTCCCTAGGTTCTCGTGGAAACAAGATGGATCTCAATAAAAACAAAAAAATGAAGACGTGAAGCAGGACAACTTGGTCCAGGAATCGGAGCTAAGTGACGCAGCTACCATGAAGGAGAACATGTGGAACAGGCATGAACAGCTTATTGCTGACCTAGTGAGCTACATGAAGGAGAAGAGGAGCATCAACGCTCAAGCCCGAGAGTTGGTGAACTCTATCAGCACCTCAGCTAAACGGCTGAGGCGACTGGGCGGACAGGCAGGGCAGACCGGCCCAATGCTGGTCACACCAGCATCTTCGCTTTTAGGTTGAACGCGGACGCTCTCTGAAGGCACCGCGACCTCGATGGACTCGGAGTTTGAGGATGAGAGCTTAGCTCTCTCTGACAACAGCAAGGCTTCCAGGATGAAGAGGAAGTCCCGAGAATCACCACCGATGGACACCAAGGACCCCAAGAAGAAGAAGAAAGATGAGGTGAAGGTCGCTCATGCCCAGAGCAAAAAGGAGGATCTACCTGCAAAGTCTTTGAACTGGGAGCAGGTCAAGACCAAAAAGAAGAGGCAGCTGCAGCCGCCAGAAAAGCCTCAGAAGAAGGAGGTGAAAAAGAAGAAACAGAGGGTACTGGTAACAAGGCCAAATGCGCTGATCGTACGCATGAAGGACAAGCAGCAGTACTCGGAGGTACTCAAACGAGTGAAGCAGCAGATACCTTCCGAACAGGCTCATGACTGCGTTGACAAAATCCGCAGAACGACCACAGGAGATATGCTGATCATCCTCTCAAAGGATAAGGAGAACGAATCTGACAGCCTCCACAAGGCGATAGCCGAGTTCCTTGGAGACGAGGCTGATATCCTNTGACTGCGTTGACAAAATCCGCAGAACGACCACAGGAGATATGCTGATCATCCTCTCAAAGGATAAGGAGAACGAATCTGATAGCCTCCACAAGGCGATAGCCGAGCTCCTTGGAGACGAGGCTGATGTCCTCAGTAAAGGACCACAGGAGGAACTTGAGATCAAGGATCTCGACGAGCTGACGACGAAGGAAGAGGTGCTTGAAGCCCTGAGACTCACAGCCGGGGTAGATTGTCAAATTTCCCCGGATGGCATCAGGTCTTTGCGCAAGCCCTACGGAGGTACCCAGACTGCTTCAGTGACACTGGCCGCAGCTGTCGTGAAGAAAGTCCTAGGCGATGGAGGCAAGATCCGTATAGGATGGGTGAACTGCCGGATCAGACGGGTGGAGAGAGTGATCAAGTGCTTCAAGTGCTGGCACTATGGGCATCTCGCCATCAAATGTAGGAGTCAAGTGGACAGAGCAAAGCTCTGTACAAAATGTGGGGAAGATGGACACAAAGCTGCTGGCTGTGAAAAAGCAGCCCTTTGTGCCTTATGCACTGAGAGAGATCCATCGAAGGACTGTGCCCATATTGCTGGTAGCAGCAGATGCCCTGTCTTCAGGGAGGCACATCAGAAGGTGAATAAGAAACAGTAATGCGGATACTGCAGCTCAACCTTAACCACTGCGAGGCCGCATACGATCTGCTCATGCAGACGGTGCGGGAGCTGAAGATCGATCTGGTGATCGTCTCGGAGCCATACAGACATTTTAGCACGCAGCCCTGGGAGACGGATAAGAGTCGCAAGAGCCGTAATCTGGTCTTGTGGGAAGTTTCCGTTTCAAAGCATTGCGACTACTGATGAAGCTGGCTTTGTGATAGCTAAGCTGGATGGAATTTATTTCTACAGCTGTTATGCTCCACCAAGCCTCACCCTTGACGAATTCACGGACTTCCTGCATAGACTAACTGAGGACGCGAAGCAGCACTTCCCTATTGCAATCGCGGGGGACTTCAACGCCTGGGCAGTCGACTGGGGTAGCAACGAGACAAAAGCAAGGGGGCAAGCACTACTGGAGGCCATGTCTTCGCTGGACATTGTCCTGTTGAACAACGGTGATGGACCCACGTTCGAAAGAGGAGACAGGAGCTCAATAGTAGACCTCACCTTCGTCAGTAGTAATCTCGCAAGGGAAAACTACTCCTGGAAGGTGATGGATATCTACACCGCTAGTGATCATCGAGCAATCTTTTGGGAGGTGTCCGCTGGTCGAAAAAATAGACCAATGCCTAGGAAGACAAACGAAATCGGCTGGAAGGTGAGCACCTTCGATCCTAGCACATTCTCAGTGGCACTGGATGATTACCCCATACGGGGCAGCAGTGCTACGGAGAAAGCCGAGGATCTCATGAGAAGAGTTAGCGAGGCTTGTGATGCCTCAATGCCTCGAAAACGCAGTGGAGGCCGTCTGCCACCAGTGCACTGGTGGAATGATCATATTGGAGCTCTTCGAGAGGAGTGCGTTAAGGCTAAAAGGTCGGCTCAGCGTAGTCGAAAAAAGCTGAACTCCGAAGAACTGGAGAAGAAATGGAAGGATGCTCGCCGAAAGCTCAACAAAGCTATCAAGGAGAGCAAAAAGAAAAGTTGGACTGGACTCCTTGACGAAGTCGAGAGTGACCCGTGGGGAAGACCGTACAAGGTGGTTATGACGCGGCTGAAAAGCAGGCCTATGCCATCACCGACCTGTCCCGAGCTCTTGAAGGAGCTTATAGCGGTGCTTTTCCCGCGACAACCGGAATTTCAGCGTGCCAACACACGAGGAAAGACTTTGATGGTCCCATCGATCACCGAGGAAGAGCTGATGGAGGCGTGCGACAGATTCGGGAATGCCAAGGCCCCGGGTCTTGACGGGATCCCAAACATCGCACTGAAAGCCGCTATCCATGCGTTGCCAGGCCTCTTCTTGGACGTTTTCAACGAGTGTCTCAGCGAGGGCATCTTCCCTGCAAAGTGGAAACAGCAGAGGCTAGTGTTGCTCCCGAAAGGGAAAAAACCACCGGACGAACCTTCATCCTACACAGAAGAATAGAAGAATCGTCCACAGAAGAATAGAAGCAGCTGTCGAACCAATGCTGGCCAACGACCAGTTCGGCTTCCGAAGAGGCCGTTCAACCCTTGAAGCGATCAATCTAGTTGTCGATACAGCTAGGGAGGCGATTTCAGGGGAGAGATGGCTTGGAGGCACAAAGAAGTACTGCCTGGTGGCAACACTGGACATCAGGAACGCCTTCAACTCAGCCCGATGGGACTGCATCATGGCGGCCCTTGAGAGATTTGGTGTACCTGAATATCTGCGGAGGATGGTGGACGACTACTTCACCGAGAGGGTCCTCAAGTACGACACGGAGAGTGGCCCCAAAGAGTACAGAGTCACTGGAGGGGTACCTCAGGGCGCGGTGCTNACCCTTGAAGCGATCAATCTAGTTGTCGATACAGCTAGGGAGGCGATTTCAGGGGAGAGATGGCTTGGAGGCACAAAGAAGTACTGCCTGGTGGCAACACTGGACATCAGGAACGCCTTCAACTCAGCCCGATGGGACTGCATCATGGCGGCCCTTGAGAGATTTGGTGTACCTGAATATCTGCGGAGGATGGTGGACGACTACTTCACCGAGAGGGTCCTCAAGTACGACACGGAGAGTGGCCCCAAAGAGTACAGAGTCACTGGAGGGGTACCTCAGGGCTCGGTGCTGGGTCCTCTTTTGTGGAACATCATGTACGACGGACTGCTGAAGCTGACACTGCCACGCGGTGTGCGGCTCGTGGCTTTTGCAGATGATGTGGCCGTAGTGATTGTAGGAAAATACCTTGGAAGACATGAAGCTCACCTCTGGAAGGACTTTCGAGGTGATTCGCCGTTGGATGGACTCCGTCGGCCTGAGCCTGGCCGAGCATAAAACGGAGGCCGTGTTGATCACAAGCAGAAAGGTGTTGGAGACAATCACGCTGCAAGTCGGGGATTATGAGCTCACATCCCAGCCGTATATTCGGTACTTGGGAGTGATGATTGATGCCCGACTCAGTTTTAAGCAGCAAGTGGAACACATCACAACTAAGGCGTCAGGGGTTCGAGCAGCTTTGTCTCGCCTCATGCCCAACATTGGAGGTCCCAAGCAGAGGAGACGAGCATTACTGTCATCGGTGATTACGTCAGTACTCACCTACGGCATTGCTATATGGGCGGAGGCCCTTCAATTACAGCAGAATCAGTGCAAAGTGGGGCCTGTCTACCGACTCAGTGCCCTTAGAGTCGCCAACGCATTTCGCACCGTGTCCAACGATGCCGTGTGTGTTATAGCCGGAATGATGCCAATTGAAGTGCTAGCCGAGGAACGAAGATCCCTATTCCAGCAAAAAGGAGAGACGTCATTAAGTCCAACCGAGATTCAGGCTGAGGCCAGACGAAAGAATATAGAACGATGGGAGTTACGATGGAGTACCTCACTGAAAGGTAGATGGACATATCGTCTTATCCCGCAGGTGAGTGCTTGGGTGAATCGTGAGTACGGAGAGACCAACTACTATTTGACACAGTTGCTTTCAGGACATGGGTGCTTCCGGGCTTACCTTCATAAATTCAAACATGAAGATTGCCCAGATTGCCCGACCTGCTTAGGTATCACGGAAGATGCAGAGCATGTATTTTTCATGTGTCCACGTTTCAGAACGAGCCGCTTGGAGTGGGAGAATGAACTTGGAGCCTCGATCCTGCCCGAGAACTTGGTGGAAGCCATGCTGTCATCGAAAACAGCCTGGGACGCAACGAGTGACTTTGCGACGAAAGTCATAAAGGAGCTCCGCGAGGAAGAGCGCCGGCGAAAGAACGCTGTATAGGAGGAAAAGCTACCGGAACCTTCTTCCCACGCCCAACACCTAAGTGAGGAAGGAGGAGGTACGGTTAGTGATGTTAGTAGAGGAAGAGCAAGAGCTGATGTCCGTTCCGTGGGGAATATGGGGTAAGAGGAATGGAGGAAAAAGGGCTTTACTCAGTAAAAATCTGAGATCCGTTTTTTTTTTAACATCCTTTTAACGGAATCTTTTGAAGATTATCTTAAACCTCAAAAAAAAAAAACACACACACGAACATGTCTTCAAAATTCATTGAGAATGATTCTAAACATCAAGAAACGAGGACAAATCATGAAAATTCCACATTAGATTTCGGGGTCATTACTATAACTAACCGATAGATCGGGAAGTTGATAAATTAGTAATAGTGAGGAAATTTGAGGATTATTGATGATGAGGAAGCAAAGTGATTGTTGATGCAGAACAATGCCAATAGATATGAGAAGTTATATCTGTCATCCAAAGTATATGAAACATTCCGTTTACCTCACCCTTCTAGCCCATAACTCCGCCGTAGAAGACCTAAAATCATTGCTAAATATTAAATGATAGTTACAATCCTATTTATTTGAATTCCAACAACTCGCTTCATAGTACATCACCCATAATTTACCTTAGAGAATGTCCTTTGTGCAATAGATAATTTACACCATTTTTCAAGTTTTACTGATTTCATCATCTTTTTCATTATTTCTGATTTTTTCTTTATCCTCCGAACCGTTTGTTGCAATGTTTTGTTCTTGCGCTTAATTTTTTCTATCATAGCCTGGTGCTCTGAAAGTGTTTCCGCTGATGATGATTCGATTAGTTTTAATTTTCTCCGAACTTTCTTCGTTGCCTTCTGGACTGTTTCCTGTGCCTTCTCACTCTTATTGGCTCGACCCATCTGCTTGACTCCATCATTCTAATTCAACGCCTTTGTAACAACATAGCAATTAGCAGCATCTAGAGGGGCTAATGATTCTGCAGCCAC
Source organism: Diachasma alloeum (assembly GCF_001412515.2). Classification (NCBI taxonomy): domain Eukaryota; kingdom Metazoa; phylum Arthropoda; class Insecta; order Hymenoptera; family Braconidae; genus Diachasma; species Diachasma alloeum. The sequence goes on from NW_021680910.1 coordinate 36,289, forward strand.
TCGTACCAAGTAATCCGATGAATTCATATCTTGGATATCATATGATTGCTGTTATGGTTGCAGTAATTGTAGTTTCTTGGCACTCTTCTCCACCTCTTTCCTGATAAGCAGCATTCTCTCACCACTCAGTAGTTTATTGAAAGGCTTGGCAGGAACATTAGCATCAACACCACCTACAGCAGCTGCCAATCCTCTGCATCTTTCACCAACTCCTCAAATACATAATTTTGTCAATTTTCATTTTCGAGATGTTGAGTTGGTACTACCCATGGATCCAAATTACAACGTTGAGACCCCGTTGAGCAGTCAGAGTCTATGCAATGGTTAAAACATCCGACATAGTTATTTAATTCTTCTGTTTTGAGAATATTCAATGCAGGAGAGTTGATTTTTCCTCTCCAACGTTCAGCAATCCAACGTCGACGTGGAATTCGGTGCATATTCTTTTTTTTTTCTGTGTACCCACAACCTGGAAGCACACGTCCGCATGATGAACCACTTATTCCTAACTTTTCACTTTTTTTCAACTTTCACCACTTCCATTTTCGTAAACTGTGACGTTTCACCGATTCTAACCAAACATAAATAAAAACAATAGCAATTCAACTTTTTAAATCAAAAACTCAAGTTTTCCGCTCCTTCACAGACTCCATCCACTTTACTGAATGCGCATGTCCGAGACCAACGCGCCTGACCCCTTACGAATGGTTCGCAACCAAAATTCTGACGTCTTCAATTTCAATTTCTGACGGTTTCAATTTTCATATTAAAGTCGACAGACCCTGCTTGCTAGGTGTTCAAATCTTTGGATCAATCAATTGTATCATTGTGTTGGATGGAATTATCGGATAGTTTCAGTTAATGCCTCGAGCTTATTCTTTTCCATTTTCAAATATTTTCATTTTCATGAATAGAAAGTAAATTAATTAAGACAGTGATCGGTACGTAGTTACCGGCATTCACGACCTAAGAGTATGGAGAAGGTTCATTCAACCATGGTGTCAACATAACGCGCCAACTCTCCGCAATGAGTCTTTCAAAAAACCCCGCCAAGTACGTTGACCCTAACAATTTTCTGCACAATTTTTTTTTTGAAGAACCACTCGTATTGACACTCTTTCATGGACTTTGTATGGATAACCACACTTTTTATGGTCGTACTCACCCCGTAACACATAGGAATAGACAATATTGAGTTGGCATTGATGAGTTCAAACTTATAAAACTTACAACCCTCTAGCCGACTGTAGAAAAAAGCTGAAATTGTGTCTAGATATTGTAATGAATTGGACGGTGAAGTCAAGGAAAGGGGCTGTTTATTTATTAAACTACAAACGGAGTTTTTGAGAATCTCCGTCGACGTCTTCCGAATCTTAGAACAACCGAATTACGGAAAACAAAACACTCACTCACACACATTTCCGGAAGAGGGGAGAGAATCGATAAATGAAACATTCGATTCCGTTGCAATATTATGAAATGTTCTGTCGTTTTACAAAAAGATAAGTTCAACTTCATGAACTTGGCGCTCTTCCTTATTTCTGCATGTTTTTCAATTTCCCAGAAGCAACTGACCATAAATAAGTACTTGGGCACTTTTCCGCAACAACGCATTGAAATGCCTACTCCGTATTCTTAATTGTTTTTTCTGAAAAACAATACAATTTTTTTCCTGAGAAACAAATTTTTTTTAAATGCAATGATTAGAAAGGCGTACTTGACCGGTTTAAAAAAAAAAATTTTTTTTTCGTTTTTGGAGGATTTTGATCATTTTTCCAAACCGTGAGAACGGAACTTTCAGCATCGATGCTCCCAAACCGAACTGCATAACACATGAGTCATGTCATAATGAAAGACTCCAGATAACATGTAACATTATTTGGATTTACTTTGCTCCAAGAATAAAATATATTCTCAAGCGACGTTGAGAATGAGGAATAGAATAGTCCCTTGAAAATATTATAAACTAACATTTGATGAAAATATGAAAACTATCAAATAATAAATCCGAACGTCCACGGTGCAAATTATTGGCAAAACTGGTGATCATGTAGTAACACTATACATGGCGAATTGAGGCAAGGAGATTGAACATGCTGGAGTGGGCATAACTTCTGTGTGTAAAATCTAGTCCCGCAGCATGTAATTCTGAACAGTTTGCATCGGGGCGCTATTTTGAGATACGTCTCTTTCTCTCTCTCTCTCCCTCTCTCTCTCTCTCTCTCTCTCTCTCTCTCTCTCTCTCTCTCTCTCTCTCTCTCTCTCGCACCAATAGAATATTTCTTTGAGATCATGTTCTAATCGCAATATTAACAATCGCAATGTTGTTACAATATGTGCCAAAAATGGTCCAATAGTCAAGAGAAAATTGTTTTTTCCTTTATTTTTGAATTTTTAGTAATCAAGTATATTCAGTAGCGAAGCGGTAAACCAGGTTAAATCTCGGAATGTAAGAGAGATAGAAATTTTTTTCTCATGACCTCATTTATAACCTTCAATTGGCTTTAGAAAAAAGGTAATGACAAAAATTTTCCATCTCTTTTAAATTCTGAGATATTCGTCAAAGACTAGACCAGTAGTCACAATCGACTTGACCCGGTTGGCCGCTTCGCTACTGAATTCTCATTGTTTTTATTCTCACAAACCTCCTACGCTTCATATCTCTTGCACGAATTACCGAATTACGACGAGTAGCAATTTTTTTCTTCGTCATTCACACTGCTGTTTTTATTTTAGTTGAATTTTTATTACCAATTTACATAGTTCTCTCATAAATCATTTTTCAAGCCATCGTCACTCGTGGATTCCCATTCAGAAAACATCTGTAATTTTTTCCATATCCTACAAGGGTATTTACATATATTTGTCAAGGAATTAATATAATATTGTCAAATTATTGCACCGACCAGGAGTGGAATTTTCAGTACGATGAATTTCACAATGCTAATAATCTGTTTTACCACGTGAGTGACTACTACCGCCATCATCGGAACCAATGTGAACTACATGCTGCGTCCACCGTGGAGGGATTAGTAGTCCCTCCTCGGTGTGTGTCACGTGGTTTTAGGGGTCCCACCAGCCGCTGTTTGCCCTCCTTCCGTCTATTCACCATGATACCATACAACATAAGACACTGTTGGCAATTCTTGGATGCGAAAAATGAGAATTCGAGCTGCACTGCCAACTCAATGGCTCGAGTGTGACCGTTCTCGTTAGAAGGTAATGGGCACGCGAAAAATGTGCATCATAGCTCGTTGCTATGTGCATATCTTCATAAAGATTGAACGAATTAAATTGATAACTGCATCAGTGGAAAGCGGATTGGTGATTTATATAGTGTAACTAAGGACACCTTTCGTCTTACTGGCCGCATTTTTCATTAGTTGATGGAAAATCAGTTGAGGATAGTCGAAGGGGAAGTTGTGTCGTATATTGATACTTGGTAGCTCTCGTCGTTTTTCTGAGGTTATCAGGCGCGACTTGGCCGATACGCTACCGCGTATCTCAATACATTTTCCATATATGAAATTCGGTCAAAAATGCTGTATTACACATATATGTAAGATATATGTGACATATATACGTCTATATGTTGAATATATGTGGCATATATCCATGATATATTTATTTATATATGTTCCGCATATATAATTTTCCGTGCGGGAGTGGACATCCGCACATACGCACAAGGTGGTCAAACTTCGAATTTTTACGTTTCAGACCATTATACAATGCTCTCATTCGGAAGCAAAAGAGATCGTCGTTCCGAAGCAGGGCGATGAACAATCAATAGGATAATTCCAACTCCTCAATATAAATGCAAGTCTCATCGCTTTGAGGGGTGAAACAGAAAACGATGAAATACTTCCAATCAGGGATTGGCATAATTGTAAATTAGAATTAATATTGTTTGATTACTTGGATAATTCATGATTCGAGGGGATGATTTTTCACTTAATTAAGCAATGGATAATCTGCGCCGAAAAATACCAATTATTTTCCTAATCGACAATTGGTTCCAATCCTCGATCCATTTCATTAAAAATGAATAATGACCCTTCAATGATTATCAATTACTTACTCAATTGTTAATCAAAACAAGCAATTAACCGATTAAGGTGTCAATTGTTGATTATGTCTGATATTTCCAAATTATTTAAAACCGAATTAATTGAAACTGGAAATTTCCAATTAACCCCGATAGTGGATAGTTAAGACTTCGAAATAATGAATTAAAATGAAATAATGAATTTAGTCAATGAGTAATTTCTATGGAAGATTTTTAATTATTTACCCAATCATCAATTGGTATCCATAATTATCCAATATTGTGATCAATTGTCAATCGCACCGAGACCGAATTCGATACTTCAAGCGATTTGTGATCGAAACAAAATACATTTTCCATTGGCAATTGACGTGGTAAAAATAGAGGAGGGAGAGGGAACTTGTATTGAATTCTCGATGTACCTTAGTTCAGTGGTGAGTTTTTCAAGGATATCTCCGAAACTAAGAGAAATAGCGAATTTTTATTGAAAAATTAGGGGGTTTGGCGGGGGATATCATACATTGAAAATTTAGTACAACTCTCCCCGTCCCGCAATTTTTCAGTAAAAGTTCGCCATCTGTCTTAGTTTCGGAGATACACGTATGAAAAAATCGTATAGGAATTTTCTATATGAATTCCGTATAGCAATTTTACAGGATTTCCGTATATGATCTTCGGATATTTCTATACGAATATTTTCTAGATGAATAATTTCTCTACATAAATTTTTTTACAAATTTTTATTTTCATACGAGAGATGTTTAAACGCTCCAGAGAAAAACGTAGATGAATATCGCAATTCCCTACGAAATGTTTCTACACATGTGGCAGTGGGTCGTATAGGATCAAACCTATAGAAATCGTATTGAAATAATTTGTATAAAAAGTATCCGTGTGGAAATATCCGAATATCATATACGAAAATCCTATAGAAATTCTATACGCAATCCGTATAGAAAAATTCTATACGATTTTTTCATACTTGTATCCTTGAAAAACTCACCAACTCAATTTTTTAAGTTATGAATTCTCAATACACAATTCGCACTCTCCACCCCCCAATTTTTCAGTAAAAATTCGCTATCCCCGTTAATTTCGAAGATATTCTTGAAAATCTCACCGACGAACTAAGTCATGTATGGGAGGGGCGGGCTTGTTGTAAATAAAATGTCCAACCCCCCCGCCCCCCAAATAGACCCCCTATAAAAACAGAGCTGTCCCCAACAATAACCAACCCATTCACAAAACATCCCTCTTTACAGAATACCTCTCTTTACAAAAACTACTTCTTTGTAAAATCTCCCCTCCAAAATTGAAAAAATTTTCTAGATTTCAGAAAATATCTTTTCTAACATGAACTATATTTTGGTGTAAAATTAATCCCAATTTTGATCATCAATTTCAATTACGTTTTGTCTAAAAGTTGGAAACTTTTCTCTAAAGCTAATTCACTTTTTTTCTCTGTGAACAATCAACTGGATAATGAACTGCTCAATTGTTAAAATTATCCATTAACTAGTTTAGTGGATCGATTTTAATACCCATTGATGACTAATCATAATAATAGATAATAAATCATTAAAATTAAATATTAATTCAATATTCAACAATTTTGTAATTCAGTGAAACCATATCAAAATAATTCGGAAATTCACATTCTTGATTACTAATGAACTAAAGAAGAAGCAATTAATTTTCTGTAATGATTGAGGATTGATCCGATAATTGCTCATAATTGCTCATAATTATTGGGAATCATTCGATCTACTATTTAATGTGTGGTTTTCATTCATGATTGAAATGATAATCCTTAGTAATTCCGATTATTAGTTTCTTTAATAATCGATCATACCCCAATAGTGATTTCCAATTGAGAAGTCAATGCACAATCTTTTGTTGTGATTACCGATTGATAGAATATTCGGAAAATTGCGAATAGCAATTGACGATTCAGGGTGATTATTGAAATTATTTATAAAAATATTAGGGAATTAATGTTTATTGCCGATCTCCGCATGAGATCAGCAATAATCATTCCCAAAAAGATCGCCGAAAGAGTTTGAGGAGAGACCTGGGAGATCAAAAGAACATCTCACATTTCGACTCGGAACAGATGACCGATATCACATTGACTACCTCATCGGAAATAGTATATTTCGTAATGAGTGCAAAAAAATGTTTTTTGGCGAGTGGGAGGTTGTTGATATAATCCCACGAGCTAAAAAACATTTTTTCACGAATTACGAACAATATTTTTCATCACAATGTGGCGGAAATTGGACTTTTAGGCACGCGGAGCGTGCCGAAAAGTTCACTTTTCGTCACAGCGTGATGAAAATATTGTTTTAAGCGATCAAATTAATTCATAACTACAGGATAAATACAGGGATTTTTTAATAAAATATGAGGAGTGGCGCATTGCACTAAAGACTATCTCTAGTTAGAAACATCCAGTTAATGGATTTTGAAAATATCTCAACACATGAATGCCTCTTTGCTAATATTTTCACAATAGTCACACATCTTCGCTAATTTTTGAATGATTTTTGCAGATAATTAACTTTGTTTGAGCACATGTGGTAATGGGTTATACTTGCTAACTCTCATTAAGATCACCGTAACAAAACAAGACAGAAAAATGAGATTATTAATGTGATTCTATAACTTCTTCCAGAAAATAGCGAAATGGAATCACATATTGTTCAACTTTCAACAATCCAAGATTAGCAAAATAAGATTAAGCTAATGCTTTATTTTTTGTCATTCTTTGTTTGATCATTTAGGTCACATTTTGTCGACATTCAACGTAAAATGTTAGAAATCATCTGTTTACATTTCTTTAACTGGTAATAATGATTACGATTGCTGTTCTAATAATTGAGAATAAATAATGAATATAGAAATCATTTTTGCTTCCACATGGAAGCATTGTAATCGTTCTATTTTTAGATTTCCCAATTTTGCTTGGAAATGATGTAGATGGTCTGAACCGTGAAAATATGAAGCTTAACTACCTTGTGTGCATGTGCGGATATCCAGCTGGTGGTCAACTTTTAGAAAATTGAAAAGCCTTTTAAAAATTGAAATTCAAAAATCTGAAATTTTGTCCGATTATAGGAATGAGACCTAACTCTGTGCTACATTTCAGCCTAATCGATGCAGCCGTTTTTCAGACTTCACCATTTGTTTCCAAATCGTTTTTCGCAAATATCTCAAAAACTACTCAACCGATTCCAATATTTTTCTTTTCCAAATATTCGTCTCGATATCTTCTCAATAAACCAAAATATGCATACCCGTTCACACAAAATTTTCGAGATATTTTCATTTTTCTCCTTATCGCTCAAAATCTTCGTTAGCACTGTCATTTTTGCAAAAATCGACATATTAACTTCAAATTTGGCACAAAATTCCTCTTTATACCAGAATGTTTCGCATTGAAAATGAGCTGAATCGGATAGTTAGTTTGGGAGATATTTAAGTTTGTATTTAAATCTATTTTCTTGAATAACTCAAAAACTACTCAATCGATTTGTTGGAAGTATGATTAGTTACATTTGTACTTGTACCGCGTAAGAGGAGCCATCTAATGGCGAAACATTGAAGCACTGGTTATGTAAGTGAAACGACGGAACGTTGGGTCAGTTGGCGTCTACGAGATATAAGAGAAGCTGCGTGCGGTGTTGTAAACAGTGATGCCAGATGAGGGGAAAAATCCCACGCGTGGGAATTTCGTGCGCAGCTCCCTCGCGCACTCCTCGGGTCCCCGCCACTACCGCACAGGCTCAACGCCCGTAAATAATACCCGATAAATTAAATTCCGCGATGGAACTCTCAATTAATTAATTAAAAGGAATGAAATTGATGGTATTATTATTTTTTTCAACATTTTAGTTATTAATAATATTTAATAACAATGGAGAGCTCAGTTTACTGTTAAAAATTCTTTAAAAATTGAGCAAAAGTTTGATAAAAATATTGAAAGTGAATTTGAAATCGGTTTGGGATCAATTCGTCTATGAAATTGCTTATCCTATTGCGAAATTGCATTTTCCTATTCATTTTCAAAATTCTACTTTATTTTTTATTAGATTTTTTATTAGATTTCAGGGACTTTAAGATTTAATAAGAAAGTTTCCTAAGTTTTAATAGTGTTTAAGCATTTTTGTCGTTATAACGACCGGAAAATTGCAATTCCATTAAATATTTTATAATTTTTTTCAATTTTCAATCCCACAATATTTATCATTTGTACATAGAAAAGGAAATATTCGAAATTTCAGAATTTATTCTCAGAAATACGTCATGAGGGCTAAAAGTCATGAAAGGGAGGATCAAATGCCGTAAGATTCACAAGGGTAAGGGTGAAACACTGCGAGGGTAACAACAGGAAAATCCAATTTCCCGCAAATCGCGGGTGCAATCGTCTCCAGTACAAGAGAATACATTTTGCAAATATAACAAGATTCATTAGCTTTATTAAATTTTCCACGTTTATCATTTTGTGGCCCTGAAAAGGGCCGGTGGTTTCTGAAAATAACCATTTCTGGGTTCTGAAAAGAACCATTTCTGGGTTCTGAAAAGAACCATTTTTGTGTTCTGGAGAGCTGAAGAAGGGCTGTAAAATAAAAAAGGGTTAGTTGCATAGTTTTTGATGTTGTGTAGAATCCTGGAAATTCCCCCAAGTTTCGATTAAATCCTTGTTCTGACTATAATGGCTGAAGAGTGTTGATGTTATACTGGCAAAATGAAGAGTTGATGAAGGAAGCGAACCCGTATAGAATAAACAAAATACTAATTATGACTCGGCTTTGGATATAAATTATTTGAGTTATGTAACGCTAGATGATCGGAAGTTATTTTAATAGTTGTACAGTCAACATTGTGACACTGCATGGAGGATCGTATCTGACAAATAGACTTAAGGCAATCATTACCGAGTTTGTTACGTTTTTTGGTTTTCACGTCTGTTACAATAGAAAAAATATGCTCAGCCTCAGCATTAGAATGTGGTAGACATAGCACAGTTTTTGTGAGTCTACTTAAATTAGGGAATCAAAAAGAACCTGTGAAATCTTTTAATTTTGATACTTCCCTCCAAAACAAATCTACGGAAAGCAATTGTACACGTTTCTTATCTCTTTGACTAGCAAACGCATCCGGTAATGCATGCCATTCAAAAGCAAGAGAACTTTCGTCGAAATTTCCAAAATGCTGAGCTACATCGTTAATTACTGTAGATTCAATTCGCTCATCAACGTCTTCTAGAGCCACCTCAGGATTCAAAAATTCCAAGTTTTTAATTATGGGATGTGCATGTGGCAAACGAGATTTCATTTCAGAAGTTGCAGTTATGTAGAACTGTAAACATCTGAGACGAAATTGCTCAGCGACATTTGCTGGAAAAGTTCTAACAAGATTATCACATTCAGGCCCAAGAGAAATCTCATTGACAGGCAGCAAATGATCAGGATGACTAATAT
>NW_021680910.1:50463-54332 GCF_001412515.2 Diachasma alloeum
CATTGTAACCAGTATTTTTGATCCTCATTGTGAAGCTCATTATGAACCATATTTTTAACCCTTATTTTTGACACTCATCCTGACTCTTATTTGTTACTCTCTCCTGACCCTTATTTTTGACCCCCTTTTTCTACTTCTCAGACCCATTATTTGTGACCCTTCTTATTATAGACCTTATTTTTTATATTCATTGTAACTAGTATTTTTGACCCTCATTCCGAACCTCATTATGACCCATATTTTTAACCCTCATTTTTGACACTCATTCTGACCCTTATTTTTGACCCTCACTCTGACCGTTATTTGCGACCCTTTTTATAAACCTTCTTTTTGAGCCTCGCACTGACAACTATTGTTGACCCTCATTATGACCCTTATTTTTTACTCTCTTCTTTGACCCTTATTTTTGACCCTCACTCGAATTATTTTTTTTTACCTTCATTCAGAAGCTTATTTTTAAACCACATTATGACACTAATTTTTACCCTCATCCTGACCCTCACTCTTGACCCTTATTATGACCCTTATTTTTTATATTCATTATAACTAGTATTTTTGACCCTCATTCCGAACCTCATTATGACCCATATTTTTAACCCTCATTTTTGACCCTTTTTTGGACCCTCACTCTGACCATTATTTGTGACCCTTATTATAAACCTTCTTTTTGAGCCTCGGCTGACAACTATTTTTGACCCTCATTATGACCTTACTTTTGACCCTTATTTTTTATATTCATTGTAACCAATATTTTTGACCCTCATTCCGAAGCTCATTATGACCCATATTTTTAACCCTCATTTTTTACCCTTACTTTTGACCCTTATTTTTTATATTCATTGTAACCAGTATTTTTGACCCTCATTAAAAAAAGGCTTTATACATGGTTTTCATCGTTACGTACTCCGCGAAAAATAACAACCACGCCCCTCCCCCCTCCCTGCAACCACGTGATTGGGAAATTTCGTTTAAATTAGGACAAATTATAACTTCTTTCAGTACTTAAATGTTTATTGCCACTTAAAATAGAACACATGATCTTTACAATTTTCTTCGGTATTCCGCGAGACTCATTGATGCCCACGTTTGCAGGTTAGCCTGTGCGTGCGAAGAGAAATAATTCTTCCGCTGTTCCTTCGTCGGTGGGATTATTGCTGATTGATAGTTTTTGTTTTTGATATTCTCACACTCCCTGTTTTCCATAATCCAAAGGACTGGCTTCTTCGATTTGTCATCCACTTGTCGGATTACCAATCTGACGATAGCTAAAAATGTAAAAAAAGAAAGTTGTCATTTGCATCATTATGGTTGAATGTCACTTTTGGAAACGATTTAGTGTGCGTTAAGCGGTTGTTTTCAGCATGGTGTGCGTAAAGTACAGTAAAAAACAACCACTTTAGCCCCACTATCGTTTCGAAGAGTGCACTCGGCAGATATCACGAAATAGATATTTTTGTCACAAGACCCAAAAATTTGTTTTGAGGAGTGCCGGGGTTGTAGACCGCGGCGCAGCCGAGGAATTTAACCACACAAGGCAGAATTTTTTTCATGGGTCGAGTTACAAACACTATTACATACACATTTAACATACACTTCGTGTCCATCAAATGCCATTTTACAGACAATGGAACGAAAAATAGGACGCGTTACACGTGCGTGCGAACAAGTGGTTCTTTACGCACTAGTAACACGATATGCTAAATTGCTTGCTGTAACAAGCATGATAGCTTACGAAATAGGAAACAGCTATCCGTGTGTTGGCAATGCCAGTTATCCCCATCTGCAATCGGTATACCAGGCCTGTAATCACGGTTCAGCGATTACATTTTATAATTATGTTATCAGTAAATTCAAATTTCAATAGGCCCTTGGAGGTAATTTCATGTACTTGTATGAAAGAAATATATCTCTTAGATCCTCCAGAAATTTGGGTTGCAGCAGGTTTGTTGTATCCGCCGATCCGGATTGACGACGGAAACGTGACGGAGGCTTTGTATCGGGCGCATCCAATGCCAAAGTCATATTTTTTACAACTGCTTGCAGGGTTTTGGCATTCTTAGCCGCTACATAATATTTTTCCTGTAGCTGCCACTTCTTTCCACATTCGCTGCCACCTCTTGTCCGCGTAACCTGTTAATATTGGACTGCTTAACAATATACGAGCGGAGGAAACAATAGTATATTTCGTCATTACGCCGAAAAAAACTTTTCTGGCGACTATGAGATTTGCAGCACGAGCCGAAGGCGAGGGCGAGGTAATTTCGAATCATATTCGCCAGAAAATTTTTTTTTGGCCGTATTGACGAACAATATTTNCACTCTGACCATTATTTGTGACCCTTATTATAAACCTTCTTTTTGAGCCTCGCGCTGACAACTATTTTTGACCCTCATTATGATCCTTACTTTTGACCCTTATTTTTTATATTCATTGTAACCAATATTTTTGACCCTCATTCCGAAGCTCATTATGACCCATATTTTTAACCCTCATTTTTTACGCTTACTTTTGACCCTTATTTTTTATATTCATTANGAAATGCTGCCTTACGGCCGGAGTGACAAAAACCAATGTAATGACAGTTTAAACAATGTATACGTTCTTAAACGTTTCGCTAGCTTTGTGTCCATCCATGTACTTGGAATTTGACGAAATTCAGATAGATGTTCTTCACGGAAAAAAAAAGTTGGAGAGAAATTACCAAACAAGTCAAGTAATCGGGGAGCGAGTTAAATTTCCAAGATTTTTTCACNAATTATAACTTCTTTCAGTACTTAAATGTTTATTGCCACTTAAAATAGAACACATGATCTTTACAATTTTCTTCGGTATTCCGCGAGACTCATTGATGCCCACGTTTGCAGGTTAGCCTGTGCGTGCGAAGAGAAATAATTCTTCCGCTGTTCCTTCGTCGGTGGGANGCGATACGAAAAAGATTTTTCTATACGAGGGCGGAGAAATAGTTAATTGGTTATTTTCCTAATACGACCATATTCGGTATGGTTTTTTCTTCTTCCCATTAATTAACAAGTGGTCAATAGGTACCATTAGTTGAGTAGTCCACTTATTGCTATCAAAGTGAATTTGATAAATCGAAGAATTACTACAGTTGCAGGTAAGTGAGGGAAAACACTACAGTTATTTAGGACATCAAGCGTGTTAATAGAATATTACGATACTAGAGAAAAAAAAGTAGTTATTGACGAGTTTGAGAGTTACAGGCCAAGTCAAAAACGAATGCCATAATCACACTCGTCAGGAAGTACTTTTCCACGTATATCGAACGATATTGTATGAAAATCGTTGGTCAAAGCCGGTTTTTTGGACACGAAACGTGCAAAAAAAAGCTTTCCCAACGAAATTTATAACGAAATGATAGTTGCGATATTTCCTTCAGATGTTTCCAGGTTATTATATGGGAGAAGATTATCTGGATATGGAATGGGAGTACTTCATGAACGCACTTGCTGGAATTCTCACAATTATAGAGGTAACTGTGAAGTTTGTATTTACATATTCAATATTATTCGGTACTTTGGAGGATTTCGCATTCAGTAATTTTGCGTAGTTAAGGGGGGCCCGCACTACTTTTTTCAAGTACCAGAAAGATTGACTAGATAGGTTTTGATGAATCAACAAAATCGAAAAATGACGATTAATATAAACTGACGTGATAAAAACATCGAAAAAATGCAATTTTCGATGGAAACAACGGAAAATAATAATAATTTGATGTAGTTCATTATCATAGAAGGCTCAACAAACAATTAAATTTCAACAAATTTAAAAATCGTGTCACATACAAACCAAAAAAAAATTTTTTTTAATTGCATCCAAAGATTTTTTTTTTATTTTCCTATCTTTGTTT
>NW_021680911.1:0-1415 GCF_001412515.2 Diachasma alloeum
GGACCTTCAAACGACTCCCGCCGAGCTAACATACGGGGAACCGATCCGTGTACCCGGAGAATTCCTCATCCCATCGAACCAATGAGCAGCAGCACTGGAATTGGTGAGAAATCTACGCGAGCTTTTCCGCAGGATCGCGCCGACTCCCGCTGCACATCACGGTACACGTTCAACCTTCATCTTCAAGGATCTGGCGACGTGTACACATGTTTTTGTCCGCGATGACCACGTGCGAATGGCATACTGNCGACTCCCGCCGAGCTAACATACGGGGAACCGATCCGTGTACCCGGAGAATTCCTCATCCCATCGAACCAATGAGCAGCAGCACTGGAATTGGTGAGAAATCTACGCGAGCTTTTCCGCAGGATCGCGCCGACTCCCGCTGCACATCACGGTACACGTTCAACCTTCATCTTCAAGGATCTGGCGACGTGTACACATGTTTTTGTCCACGGAGACCACGTGCGAATGGCATACCGATCACCATACGTCGGCCCATACCGCGTAATCAGTCGTCATGACAAATACTTCGTCATTTGGTACAAGTCCGGAGGATTGGGTAACCACAAGAATACATCGATTTCCATCGACCGACTGAAACCAGCGTACGTACTGCCGGAGGACATGGACCAGGTCCAAGGACAGCCTCCACCGCCAGACGTACCAGAAGAGCCTCAACAACAACAGAATCAGCCGCAGCCGAGCACGAGCACGGCGAACAGGACTCAGAGGCCGAGGAGGCGCGTAAACTTCGCGAACAGACCGACAATCCACGTCTATACTGTCTAAATTTCCTCATCAAAATTTTCATTTCACCTGCTTATTACATTTCACCTGTTCCGAGATTAATCTTTTTCTGTTGCAGTGCTGAAAAACTACCTTTTTCACTTAAGCAGGGGAGTCATGTAGAATCTCGCTACACACACACCAACGCGTAACACATGCACGAATACGACAACGCTGAGAGACGACTGGACATCGGTGACATCATCGCACTCTGTCACGCGCCCAGTATAAAATACCTCTCGCTCGCACCTATTGTCACGCGTATCCAAATTCCCGTCTTACGCGATTTATTATAGTCAGTAGAGTCTAACACTGACCTCCGATCAGATCACTTTGATTATTCTTTCTCTTTTGTATATATATTCTAAACGTCTTGATTAAACTGTAATTTAAATACTAATTACATTTGNAATTTAGGGTCACAACGATCAAAAAAAAAATTTTCCCCCCACTTGGACTTCACACAATGCGATTAAGGGTCAGAGGGGTAAAAAAATCCCTCCTCCCCTCACATCGTACCTCCAACTATCCGATTTAGGGTCAGATGGGTCAGAAAAACATTCCCCTCACCCCTTGGATCCATCACAATTCGATTGGGGGTCTGAAGGGTTAGAAACCCCCCCCCC
>NW_021680911.1:1481-1933 GCF_001412515.2 Diachasma alloeum
CCCCCCCCCCCTCCACGCGGATTCTTTGCTGTTCGATTTAGGGTCAGAAGGGCCGGAAAAAAAATTTCCCCCCACGCTTGGACTTCCCACAATGCGATTTAGGGTGAGAAGGGTCAAAAAATCCCCCCCCCCTGTGGGGATTGAGGGGTAGTCGGGAAGGTAACAATCCACTAACAAATGCAATTAAACTAATAATTACAGATTTATTATCCGCGTCAAATTAATACAAAGGTGAAGAGAAAATAATATGATCCGATCAAGTGTGCGATACGAGCTGTACTGTTAGACTGAATTATATTCACACGGAAAGGTGTCAGCGAAGCTGCCGAATATCCTTACGATTTGACGAATCAGACAAGAATACGCGTGGCACTGAAGGTGCGAGTGAGACGGCAAATACCTGTGCTCGTCGTTAGCCAGTGTTCGCGTTTTAGAATGTAGCGAGGCGCTAC
>NW_021680911.1:2098-56411 GCF_001412515.2 Diachasma alloeum
AAAAAAAAATTCCCCCCCGCCCCCGAGGACTCCCCTCAATGTGATTAAGGGTCAAAAAGGTAAAAAAAAATCCCTCCTCCCCTCTCATTGCACCCTCAACTATCAGATTTACGGGCAGATGGGTCAGAAAAAAGTTCTCCTCACCCCTTGGATCCTCCACAATCTGATTTGGGGTCTGAAGGGTCAGAAAAAAAGCCCCCCGCCCGGTCGGACCCGTCGCTATTAAATTTAGGGTCAGAAGCGTCAAAAAATAATTCCTCCCAAGCTTGGACTTTCCACAATGCGATTAAGGGTCAGAAGGGTCAAGAAAATTACCCCATCGCACCCTCGGCTATTCGATTTAGGGTCAGAAGGGTGCGGAAAAATTACCCCCTCCCCCCTTGGACTTACCACAATGTGATTGAGGGTCAGAAGGATCAGGAAAAATCCCCCCCCTCGAACGCTTAGCAATTCGATTTGGGGTCACAAAGGTCAAAGAAAATTCCCCCCCGCCCCCGAGGACTTCCCTCAATGCGATTAAGGGTCAGAAAAATAATTCCCCTCACCCTTCGCACCCTCATCAAAGAACCAAAAATTCGACCCCCTCCGTGCGTCCTCTGAGAATGACACATCAAAAATGAATTGTTTGATTAATCATTAAAAAATTAATTATAAAACTGGCCAATGCTATCCCACTGTCGACTCATTCGGCAGGCGGCTGGCCTGCGACTGCTACTATGCTACTGACTTGATGGACCTACTCAATAATTCGGCGCTGCCGCCATCTCGCGGAATCCCCCCACACTACGTTCTAGTAGCATTAAGTACACTAGCAGTAATTTCTTCAAATTCATCAAAAAAACTCAATTAATGAGTGATAACTGACACTAATCTTCTGATAATTAACTTCCCAAGCATTATTCCACTTTATTTCGATCATTTTTTGAGCGTCATTTACAAATACGAAATCGTAAATTACTCTTACGTAACCGTAATTCATGGTATTTTTGAGTGTAATTTACGAATGCAAAATCGTGAATTACGTTCAGCAAAACATAATTCATGTTTAGATGTTTCTGTGTGATGGATCATAACTATTGAGTATCGAGCGTCTTAGGAATTATGACTCGTAAGGGTCAAACGATTACAAGAGTCAACCAGAAGCAGTCAGGAAAATTTCAAGGATTAAACGAATACAAGGGTCAAGCGTCCGAGACAAATAGGATAATCACCAAGTCCAAATGGAGGAGGTGAGCATGCATCAGAATGATCACAAAGGTGAAGCGCAAGAGAATTCTGATTATTTCGCTCGATTTATGATCGTCTGACCTTCAGAATTGGCTTGTCTGCATTTTTCGGTTGATTCTCGCGGTCGATGGAGCGTTGAGATTATCCTACCAACTCTGCTTTTTTTACCCTTGTGATCGTTTTACCCTTGTTACACTGTTAGAAAAAAAAAATTATAGACAGTTGATCGCTAATGTTCAGAGCAGTGATGCTGAATGTGATTTTGTGGGAAATAAATCTTGAAATTTCAGATTTCACTGAAAATTCAGTGAAATTTCAGAATTTTAGGCAGCATAAAAAGCATTCCTTAATGTATTGGGGTTTTCAATGAAATCTGAATATTTAGTGCCGAATTGCACTGAATTTTCAGTGAAAACTGACATTTCATGATTTTCTTTCCCCTTAAATCGCATTCCATGTGACTGTCCTGAAAAGTCAAGAATATATTCACCGAAATTTTCTAAGTTTCTATGAATTTTCAAAGGAAAATACGGCTAAAATTTCTGGGTCTCACTGATTTTTACAGAAAATTTCGAATGTCCAAGAACGAAATTTCTTGGAATTTCAATAAAATTTAAATGCGATAAAAATTTCCGAAAATTGTACCGGAAATTTTAGACAAAAATTTTGAAGAGTCTATGATCCTCACGAGCTTTGACTCACGAAGTATGGCACTGGCGACATTTGATCCTCGCGATGCATAATTCTTAGCACGTATGATGCTTATGGCTTTTGACCCTCGAAAAGTATGGCCATGGCGAAATTCGACCTTTATGAGATAAAACGGGAGAGACTCTTAATTGTTTCATTCAATTTATAATCAATCGGCCCTCGTGATTGAAATTTCATGAATAGTCGACTAGTAATTTCCAGAAGAGTGGCATTGAATGTGATTCAGAGGCAAAACATATAATTAAATTTTAGATTTCATGGAAAATTCAAAATTTGTAAACAGCATTAAGACAAGAATTTCTCAATTTATTTGAATCTTCATGGAAAAATGAATTTTTAGAGTCAAATTACGATAAATTTCCAATGAATTGATAATTCAAGCTCATATTTACTGATATTTTCCTGATTTCTATTAAGTTGGAGGGAATAATTAAACTTACATTTGCAGTTCTCATTGATTTTTCCATGAGATTTCGTATTTTCAGTGACCAAATTCCTTAAAATTCAAATGAAAGTAAAATATGATGCAAATTGCTTCACACCATAACGCAAATTTTAGCCAAGAATTTTTAATTTTCAATTAAAAAAAAAAGTTATGATGAACCGCTAAAAATTCATATTTATAAGATGAAATATCTGCATGACACAATGAATTCTCCCCTTCCGTCGAAACTCGAATATTGCTTATAACGACAGTTAGCTTGCCTTGGATAAAAGTTCCTCTCTTCGTTTCGAAAACTTATTTTTGTACTTATGTGATCTATTAAACGACGTTACATAAAAAAAACACTGGATTCTTTTGTTTCATTGAAAAATAAAGCAAAACAGAGAGGTTCCATTTTACCCCGGCGTCTCATTTTGCCCCAGCGTCTCATTTTGCCCCGCTGCCAATTTTGCCCCGGCCTTCCCTACTTTTTTATAAAAGTTTTTCCTAACTTCAACGGTTACCGAAATAATTTGATGCAAATTAGGAAAACCAGCCCCAATTGCCATCCAACGTGATATGAAATCCAAGTTATCTTGGTCAATTTTTCAATTTGTCAAATTCTGAAGGGATGCATCTTTTAGACCCTTTTGTGATGAATAATTTTCATTATAAACTTTTTTCTCTTATCCGATTATTTACAACAATATTTGAACGAAAAGAGGGCGAGTACTGCCGACAACGTCGCTAACATCACCTGCAATGTCCAATATATACCACTTTTAGATACATTGAATTTAATAATTGACTTTACATTTTTTTGGGTACCTGAATACGAATGTGTTCACCATTTTTGCGAAGTGTGGTTAGTTTTGTTTATTTATAATAAGGTAATTGTTTATAACGCGATTTCGCGGAGACCGTCCGAGTTAGCCAAAAAAGTTTTAAACAAGGAATGTTCCTCGTCTAAAAATATATGTATTTTGCCTTATTATTTTTATTCCTATCTTTTATATCCTATACTCTTATAGACTATAAGACTCCGAGTAACTCCGAGTTGAAAAAAAAAATTTTAATCAAAAAATGATTCTCGTCTGAAAATATATGTATTTTGCCTTATTATTTTTATTCCTATCTTTTATATCCTATACTCTTATAGACTATAAGAGAACTATAGACTATAAGGAATAAAAATAATAAGGCAAAATACATATATTCTCAGACGAGAATCATTTTTTGATTAAAATTTTTTTTTTAACTCGGACGGCCTTCGCGAAGTCGCGTTATAAACAATTGAATTATTATAATTATTATAATTCAATTATTATTATACATAAACATTACTAACCACGTCTCGCAAAACTGCTTTACATATTCGTTTTCAGGGACCCAAAAAGCATGAAGTCCAATGAGCAAATTCAATGGATCTAAAAGTGTTATATATCTGACATTGCGGGTGATGTTGTTAGCAACATTTTAGGCAGTCCTCGCCGTCTTCGTTCAAATATTGTCGTAAATAATTGTAGTAGAGAAAAAAGTTAATAATTAAAATTATTCATCAGAAAACGGTCTAGAAGATGCGTTTTTTATTTCAAATATTTTCGTTTATTCCTAACCGTTTCAATTGTAACCTGAGCGAAATGTGCGAAGGATTACGGGCGCGCTCTTCAGCCTTCTGCGACATGCTTTCAGAGGTGAAAACTCGATAACTATGAGAGATAGGAATAAAAATAAAACAAACAAAATGTATGTATTTTTAGACGAGGAACATTTTTTCTTTGTCACTTTATCGCCAAACTCCAACCGTTTCCGCGAAATCGCGTTATGAACAATTAAATTGTTATAAGTAAACAAAACTGACCACACCGCGTAAAAATGATTTACACATTCGTATTCAGGGACCATAAAAACATAAAGTCCAATGATAAAATTCAATGGACCTAAAAATGTATACGGGACCTGTCACAGTATATGAACAAGAACTCCATATTACCCTGTGACGGCGCTAACCAACGTGAACCTCAAAACTTAAAATATAAACCGTAGACTTATCCATAACTCGATGCGAAACTCAAAACAGCCGGAGTGTTGTAACCTTCGGCCTCTACTCCTCGATGTCCCCATGAAAATCCTCGAAAACCGAATAAACAAAGAAAAACGGAAAAACGAGAAAATGTTGGCGGGCGCCAGCTTACTTTTGCGCCAGCGGTGTCAACGAACCGCATTAAAGAGAACCATACGAAAAACTTAGCCATAATCGGGGAAACCAAGGGAGAGGTTGCGGAATTAGCTCGACTAGCTCGGAGGTATTCGGAGAGTGGGGTAGGATCGGTCGCTCGGTCTTAGGAAGGATGTCGTGAATTCAACAAAATGCACCGAAAAATCAAAAGGAAGAATCATAGAATTAATTAAATGGGAGATGAGAGAATTACTTTAAAGTTACTCCGAGATTTATTCAATTTCTCGATAATATTTCAACTCAGGTGGAATTTCTATTCTTCACAAATAAAATACATTAATTTCGATTAACTTCAACCAAATCAAATTCAATTAAATTCCCGAGAGTGAGAGTACGTAAATTGACCTTGAGAGAGAGAGAGGTTATCGCGAAGGGAAATGGGGGATCCGAAGAATTCAAGCCAACGATCTCTCCGCATCGTCCAGAGACTGGAGTGCTGGAGGATCCGAAGGCTATATCAATTCCGATGCGATGATCTCGGCGAATCACCTCAGAATAATAAATGACAATTAATGGGCGAGGGACAAATATGCAAATGTCACTTAAGAGTGCCATTTTGCCCCATATTCGAGTCCGTCCTCCATCAAGAGTGTCGTGGCGGCACAGGATAATCCCTGGAGCTCACGAGCTTCAATGTCATGATTTTCGGGGTCTCGTCTTCCAAGAAACCTTAAATTAATAAATTCAGNATGCGTTTTTTATTTCAAATATTTTCGTTTATTCCTAACCGTTTCAATTGTAACCTGAGCGAAATGTGCGAAGGATTACGGGCGCGCTCTTCAGCCTTCTGCGACATGCTTTCAGAGGTGAAAACTCGATAACTATGAGAGATAGGAATAAAAATAAAACAAACAAAATGTATGTATTTTTAGACGAGGAACATTTTTTCTTTGTCACTTTATCGCCAAACTCCAACCGTTTCCGCGAAATCGCGTTATGAACAATTAAATTGTTATAAGTAAACAAAACTGACCACACCGCGTAAAAATGATTTACACATTCGTATTCAGGGACCATAAAAACATAAAGTCCAATGATAAAATTCAATGGACCTAAAAATGTATACGGGACCTGTCACAGTATATGAACAAGAACTCCATATTACCCTGTGACGGCGCTAACCAACGTGAACCTCAAAACTTAAAATATAAACCGTAGACTTATCCATAACTCGATGCGAAACTCAAAACAGCCGGAGTGTTGTAACCTTCGGCCTCTACTCCTCGATGTCCCCATGAAAATCCTCGAAAACCGAATAAACAAAGAAAAACGGAAAAACGAGAAAATGTTGGCGGGCGCCAGCTTACTTTTGCGCCAGCGGTGTCAACGAACCGCATTAAAGAGAACCATACGAAAAACTTAGCCATAATCGGGGAAACCAAGGGAGAGGTTGCGGAATTAGCTCGACTAGCTCGGAGGTATTCGGAGAGTGGGGTAGGATCGGTCGCTCGGTCTTAGGAAGGATGTCGTGAATTCAACAAAATGCACCGAAAAATCAAAAGGAAGAATCATAGAATTAATTAAATGGGAGATGAGAGAATTACTTTAAAGTTACTCCGAGATTTATTCAATTTCTCGATAATATTTCAACTCAGGTGGAATTTCTATTCTTCACAAATAAAATACATTAATTTCGATTAACTTCAACCAAATCAAATTCAATTAAATTCCCGAGAGTGAGAGTACGTAAATTGACCTTGAGAGAGAGAGAGGTTATCGCGAAGGGAAATGGGGGATCCGAAGAATTCAAGCCAACGATCTCTCCGCATCGTCCAGAGACTGGAGTGCTGGAGGATCCGAAGGCTATATCAATTCCGATGCGATGATCTCGGCGAATCACCTCAGAATAATAAATGACAATTAATGGGCGAGGGACAAATATGCAAATGTCACTTAAGAGTGCCATTTTGCCCCATATTCGAGTCCGTCCTCCATCAAGAGTGTCGTGGCGGCACAGGATAATCCCTGGAGCTCACGAGCTTCAATGTCATGATTTTCGGGGTCTCGTCTTCCAAGAAACCTTAAATTAATAAATTCAGACCTTGGGGGAGCTTTACTGAGCTAGAAGAGCACTCATTTGAGGCTTCAACTCGCTCAGGGAAGAGAATAAACCGCCATGTGCACGACAGCGTCACCCACGGCACGTGAGAAGCATGTGTGCACTTGTAGGCCTGTTTTATCCACTTTTTCCCACTAAAATTGGCACGGGACATTCCCCATACGTTCTCGAGGGTTCCAGTGAACTAATTATGCACTCAGAAGGTGCATTAATTGTTCACAAGATCTCCTGGTGAACGGAGAGGGCACAATGGCGCCATGGCAGGGCATGGGCCATGTGCGGCCTTTTATTGGGTCTCACTGTCCGTTGTCACTATCACTGGAAAGTCACTGGGGTTTTTATCACTGGGGAGAGGTCTAGGAAGCCGAACGAGGGTTTTATGCACTCACTGGTGCATTTTTCCTCTCGCTCGGAGGAGTTTTGGTGGTTGGGAATGCATCTCGGTGTCACCCTTGTGACCGCCGGTGCACTTTTTCCGGAGGTTATCACTGGGCACACTGTGAATAGATGCACTTCTCTTCTCGGGAGAGAGTGCACATGGTGAATAAAAATGTACTTACCATGTTCCTCGTGTGGGTCCTCGGCAATGGTCTCCACCAACTCTCCCAATCGTTGCAGATGTTCTTGGGGATGTCGTCGCAGTGGCTGCTCGGGTCCAACTCTCTCGTAAACTGCGNCAAACAAAATGTATGTATTTTTAGACGAGGAACATTTTTTCTTTGTCACTTTATCGCCAAACTCCAACCGTTTCCGCGAAATCGCGTTATGAACAATTAAATTGTTATAAGTAAACAAAACTGACCACACCGCGTAAAAATGATTTACACATTCGTATTCAGGGACCATAAAAACATAAAGTCCAATGATAAAATTCAATGGACCTAAAAATGTATACGGGACCTGTCACAGTATATGAACAAGAACTCCATATTACCCTGTGACGGCGCTAACCAACGTGAACCTCAAAACTTAAAATATAAACCGTAGACTTATCCATAACTCGATGCGAAACTCAAAACAGCCGGAGTGTTGTAACCTTCGGCCTCTACTCCTCGATGTCCCCATGAAAATCCTCGAAAACCGAATAAACAAAGAAAAACGGAAAAACGAGAAAATGTTGGCGGGCGCCAGCTTACTTTTGCGCCAGCGGTGTCAACGAACCGCATTAAAGAGAACCATACGAAAAACTTAGCCATAATCGGGGAAACCAAGGGAGAGGTTGCGGAATTAGCTCGACTAGCTCGGAGGTATTCGGAGAGTGGGGTAGGATCGGTCGCTCGGTCTTAGGAAGGATGTCGTGAATTCAACAAAATGCACCGAAAAATCAAAAGGAAGAATCATAGAATTAATTAAATGGGAGATGAGAGAATTACTTTAAAGTTACTCCGAGATTTATTCAATTTCTCGATAATATTTCAACTCAGGTGGAATTTCTATTCTTCACAAATAAAATACATTAATTTCGATTAACTTCAACCAAATCAAATTCAATTAAATTCCCGAGAGTGAGAGTACGTAAATTGACCTTGAGAGAGAGAGAGGTTATCGCGAAGGGAAATGGGGGATCCGAAGAATTCAAGCCAACGATCTCTCCGCATCGTCCAGAGACTGGAGTGCTGGAGGATCCGAAGGCTATATCAATTCCGATGCGATGATCTCGGCGAATCACCTCAGAATAATAAATGACAATTAATGGGCGAGGGACAAATATGCAAATGTCACTTAAGAGTGCCATTTTGCCCCATATTCGAGTCCGTCCTCCATCAAGAGTGTCGTGGCGGCACAGGATAATCCCTGGAGCTCACGAGCTTCAATGTCATGATTTTCGGGGTCTCGTCTTCCAAGAAACCTTAAATTAATAAATTCAGACCTTGGGGGAGCTTTACTGAGCTAGAAGAGCACTCATTTGAGGCTTCAACTCGCTCAGGGAAGAGAATAAACCGCCATGTGCACGACAGCGTCACCCACGGCACGTGAGAAGCATGTGTGCACTTGTAGGCCTGTTTTATCCACTTTTTCCCACTAAAATTGGCACGGGACATTCCCCATACGTTCTCGAGGGTTCCAGTGAACTAATTATGCACTCAGAAGGTGCATTAATTGTTCACAAGATCTCCTGGTGAACGGAGAGGGCACAATGGCGCCATGGCAGGGCATGGGCCATGTGCGGCCTTTTATTGGGTCTCACTGTCCGTTGTCACTATCACTGGAAAGTCACTGGGGTTTTTATCACTGGGGAGAGGTCTAGGAAGCCGAACGAGGGTTTTATGCACTCACTGGTGCATTTTTCCACTCGCTCGGAGGAGTTTTGGTGGTTGGGAATGCATCTCGGTGTCACCCTTGTGACCGCCGGTGCACTTTTTCCGGAGGTTATCACTGGGCACACTGTGAATAGATGCACTTCTCTTCTCGGGAGAGAGTGCACATGGTGAATAAAAATGTACTTACCATGTTCCTCGTGTGGGTCCTCGGCAATGGTCTCCACCAACTCTCCCAATCGTTGCAGATGTTCTTGGGGATGTCGTCGCAGTGGCTGCTCGGGTCCAACTCTCTCGTAAACTGCGTTTAACTGGTGGATGTTCTCAGCTGGGTGGCCCGACTGGCACGCCGTCTAGCTGCCGCTGGGGCGGGCTCATGTAAACGAGCACGCGGGGATTTCGATTCGAATGGGTTTTAGACTTATTTAGGCATTTCGCCGTGAATTATATTTTTCTTATGATGAATTAACCCAAGGGGTTTTTATCTACAATGACTGAACGATATGTATCTGGAGGTTCGGAAAGGAGGAATTAAGGCAGTTGTTCGCTTTTTCCTCTAGCGAATGTAGTTCACACCTGAGTGAGTGCACTTTTTCACTGCTGTCACTCTCCCGGGATTCATCCTGGAGTCACCGTGAACAAATCTAAATAGAGAATAGCCCATGGCGATCCATGCAGACGAGTGGGCTATGTTCATCCACATGGCCTTCCAGCTGCACTGGTGAATCCAGTGACTCCACGAAGCGCCTTAGCCAGGGAGCGTGAGTGATTCACCTCAACCTTTGTGATCAGCAGCCTGCACTCAACGAGATCAGCGAGATCTCACCGGGAAGCTCGGTGTATCCGCTCTGAACCGCGATGGATCGTCGTCTCTCTCAGGATCCGCGAGATTTCAAAATACAAAAATATAACTAGAAAAATACAATTACTGTACATTTTCACTCAACCGTACAACCGAAAATTTATCTCCTAAAATCCGAAATAAACCAGAAAGATAACTAAAACTAAAAGAGAACAAAAACTTTAATATTACTTGAACCGGAGATTTTACTTTTTACTCGTTTTTAATGTGTATCGACACGTGAATTTAATTATTTATTGAAATCGAACATTGTTTTCCCCGCGAGGCCCTTCCTGATGTTCTTGGAGACCGGTTTCTACAAGCTGGAGCTAAAAGGGGTGTTGCATCGCCCTTCGGGAGGGGTACTAACTTTTTGGGGTTAAAAGAATCGCGACTCTCTCTCGGAAAAGATCAAAATAATTTCACACTTACCTACTCACTCTTACGGTTTACTTAATTCTACGACGAAGTTATGTACAGGTGGCGGAATTCTCGAAGATTCCGTCACAACCCCGATTTGACCTCCATATGACCTTAACATAAGCGCCGTATGTCCTCCACATCGCCCTCATGTGATACCCATATAATCTCCATACGAACTCCCTAAGGTCTCCATATCAGCCTCATTGTGCCCGTTCCTGAACCTTACTCTGACCCTTCCTGACACTTACTCCGATCTATCCAGATCCTTGTTTTGACTCTTTTTTACCATTTCTGACCCTTATTCGGACTTCATTTTGACCCTTTTAGTGAGGGTTACAAAATCATAGGTCGCGAGGAGTAAAACCAACGTTCACACGTATCGAAACTAAAGATGATGGTCACGAGGGTCGAAGACTCGTGATCGGTTTATGAGAGTTGAAATTCAGGGTTATGAGGGTAAAAAGTGTAGGTCAGAAATAAAGTTCAGAAATGCAGGTCAGAAGTGAGTATCATATTCAAACATATTCGGAAGCCTATTGCTAATTCATCAGCAAAACCGGCGCACCAGTTGAAAAAATAGAAAATAAATATTGACTGATTTTTTTTTCATCCCCTCTCACCACACATTCGTGGATTTCTGACTAAATTGAGAAAAAGAAACAATAATAAGATAATGTTCTAGGTTTGAACCCACGTCGCACGAATGGGGGCATTCTAGAAAGGGCTTCGTCCCATGTGATATATGGACATTTAACGCACATGAATAGATTTATCTATCCATACGTCCCTTGAGTCAATTAATTACGTCGTGTAAATGGGAAAATGGTCCAACTGTAAAAACACTGTAAAACTCCGGTCTTACGAGCGGTCTGAAGACCAATTTCCGATCTTAACATAGGATCTTACGAAATTTAAGCCGTCAGCAGGCGCGCTAAGAGCGATTCCCTCACAAAAATTTTTACTTCATAAGAAATGTACACTAAATGTGAAAATATTTAGCTAAATTTTTTTTATATGCCTCAAGTAACTCTTCTAGTTCACTCTTGTGGTGCTAAATGTTGTCTATCGATCAGGGTTGAGTATAAAAAAAGAATTTTCTTCCGCTCGGGCAAAATTTTCCGCATGTTACAGATATGGGACTCGTGACGCTGAATCCCGGATAGCGCCACCTGTGGCGATATTTGCCTCTATTCTTACGAGAAGCCGATGAGCGATTCCCTCATCGCGTGCTTCAAGAATGCTGGTGAAATATTAAGATCGTTCATGACCCGTTTTGATCTTAAATTTTGAGATCGCAACTTTAAGATTGGCAACGGGTCTTATTTAAAAATCTCTAGCTAGATTTAAGTTCAGTTAGATGAAAAATCGAGTGACAATGTAAAATTGAGGCATCAATAAAATTGATGAAAATGTAAGACCATTTGAGAGTCTTATTTGAAACTGTTAAAGCTCCAGCCTCCTGTCACGATAGGTTGGTCCGCTGACCACGAGCGGCAGCACCTCCTGGATACGGACCTGGGTTACCGACCGTGTCCAATTAATTGGGACCGACGACACCTGCCGCGACACTTGACCCATCTCGTCATTTCCGCCTGCTTCTCTAATCGCATGGCGACGAGTGCTCATCGCATATTTTATCTCCCCGATTTAATCGTGAATTATTGTGAACATCTCCACCGTATAAACTCTCTAATTCATTTCAAACTAATTGTTAACGATTAGTTGTCATTGTGACGCGAATATATTTTTCGAGCTTTGTGTATATTTTGTAAGAAATATAGATATTTATTATGACTCTACTCACGCACACAGTGACGTCGTTCTTACTGTGACCTTCTCAACCCTTTCCCGAATCCCAGCTCTCCATCGGTTTTTTGTTTAACTCTCGCAGAAACAGTTGGTCCTTCGAGCCGGATATTCGGGAAAAGTGAACATTGTTTTTTAGTGAAACTTTAGTGCGCGTGGTGTTGTGAAAAGCGCGGGAATTCGTGTGTCGGCTCCACCCCCTTTGCTCCACCCATCGACTCCTCCCACGTGGCTCCTCCCCTGCGTGACGTAGTAGTGCAGTGGTGCTCATCTCAGACTTTTTGACATTTGTGCGCGCCACTGAATTGTTGGACTCCAGCAGCGACACCCAATTTGGGGCGCCCTGATATTTTCTCCAGCACTTTAGAAGTAGATTTTTTATTCTTCTCGCTGTTTGCTGAAGTTCTGCGACCATCACTACTGCCATCAGACCTTCTCAAGGGAAGTCAATTATTATTATTATTTTTCTCTATTGATTTTCTCTGAACTTCGCTGCTGCTTCTGCTTGATTTCAATCTTTTCGCAATTGGCTGTGCTTTTCTCCACTGTCGCATTCTCTACGATTTTTTTTGTGGTTTCTCTGTTCGCTGAATTTGTATTCGTTATCGGGTGAGCATGTCTTTTACAGGGAGAATATTTATTCAAGCCAGTAGGGCAAAGTTTATTAAGTCTCTCTACATGGAAGCATCGTCAGCGGCAGTGAAGGAGCTCTCAGTTACGGAGTTGCAGTCGAAGCTGGATATTCTGAAGAATTATTGGAGCCAATTCGAGGAGCAGCACGTGAGCCTGCTCACTGGGAAGGATAGCGCGGAGGGGCTCGAGCACGATTACGTGAAGCAGGGGGTATATGATATCTGTCTGCAGCGGTACTCCACGGCTCGAACGTCGTTCATTGGACTAATCAAGTCCATTGATGAGACCGTGGACCTCTCGGAGTCGTTTCGTCGACCCGCTGCACCAGTTCCATCTGCTCAGGTGACTCAAAGGCAGTTACCGAAGATCTCGCTGCCTACCTTCTCAGGAGACTTCTCTGAGTGGACACCCTTCAAAGATCTTTTTCTCTCGATGGTCGTCGGCAACAATAACCTCTCTACGGTCGAGAAATTCCATTATCTCTTGACCTCTCTTGCTGGCGATCCAAAGCAATTGATCTCAACTCTGCCAGTAGCTCAAGACTCATTCATTCCAGCCTGGGATATGCTTATCGCGAGATATGACAACGAACGTCTCCTCATCTCTACCCAGCTGGAAAGGTGGTTCTCTACTCCGAGGATCATCAACCGTACCGCCAAAGAGTTTAATGCTCTCCTCAACTCCACCACCGAAGCTCTCAACGCCCTGAAGTCGTTGGGGCGCTCTGTCGAATACTGGGACCACGTTTGGTGCATATTATTTCCAGCCGGTTGGATTTTAAGACGTTGGAGACGTGGGAAGTTAAGATCGGCTCCACCACCACCTTTCCAACATATGCGGAAATCAGGGAGTTCATGTTGAGCAGAGCAAGAGCTAGAGAGAGGATTGAGCTGCATCCTCTGCATGCTCCCAAGACGCCAACTTCGAGTGTGCCCTCTCAACCACCCAAAGCAAAGCCAGCAAAGGTGTTGAATGTCACAACTGGCAATGCAGTTCAACAGGCTCGCGGGTCGAGTTCGCAGTCATGGGCAGACATGACCGCCAATGCCTGCTCCATGTGTGAAGAGGAGCATTTCATCGATAAATGCCCCAAATTCAAGCAGTTGTTACCGGAAAAGAGGAAGGAGTTCGTCGAGAAGAAGTATTTCTGCTTCAACTGCTTGGGGAAGCACTCCATTCATGCCTGTAGGACCACGAAGATGTGCGTTGTGTGTCACAAGCGCCACCACTCGATGATCCACATCATACGCCCTCAGAATGGTCCTCTGCAGTCATCTCAACCAGACCAGTTGAAGTCTCAAGGTCAGTGGTCTCAGTCTCGTACCCGTCCTATACAGTCCGCTGTTCTGGGGCCTTCATCAGTGCAGCAGTGACCTTCTCAACCAACGACATCATCAACAGCCGCTCCGGTAACTTCAGAACGTTCTCTACGGCCGTCGCTGTCAAGTAATTCTCCATCTGTAGCATTATCACTTCATGAATGGTCATCTCAACTCAGACCAGGTGTTTTTCTCGCAACAGCGCTAGCTTCTCTCGTTTCAGGGAACGGACGTTCCTGTGAAGTTCGGATGCTGTTGGATCCCGGATCTGAGTTATCATTTGCTACAGATAGTCTTGCAGTAAAGCTAGGGTTGTAGAAGTCTCCAGCTTTGCTACCTGTCGTTGGCATTGGTGGATCAAGGTCATACTCAAAGGAATTCTCTCAGTTCTGTCTGAAGTCTCTGCACTCAGACAAACATCTTCAAATTAAGGCCTGCATTCTTGACCATCTCACATCATCGTTGCCAAGACCTATTGACCTTCTCATTGACGCGGATTTCTTCGGATCAATTGTGGAGCCACAGATCATCAAGGAGCCTTCAGACTCCCCTATAGCAATGCACACTATCTTCGGTGGGGTGGTACTAGGACCTACTGCAGCGGTGATTTCAATGGTGATCAGCTCTAATCACATTACAGTCAGCAACGAGGAACCCTACGACCGTCTCACCTCGTTCTGGCTGCAGGAGGAAGTCCCAAAAGCCGAAGATGGTGATTTCACGAAAGAAGAGATAGAATATGAGGAGTTTTTCCAGCGCACCCATTCACGAGATAGCTCAGGGCGCTATGTGGTTCGCCTGCCTCTTACACGTTCTCCGACAGAGCTTGGCGACTCTTATGGTCGAGCTAAAGCATGTCTCTCCAGCCTGTTCCGGAGAACGGAGAAGGATCAACGGACCCTTCAGCTATATAGTGTTTTTCTCAAGGAGTACGAATATCTGGGGCACATGGTGCGTGTTCCAGCCTTAACTGATTCGAGGAATGCCGAGAGCTTGAAGTTCGACTGTCGATCTGAGGGGATGACCTTGGCACATGGGGTTTCGGCTTCAGGAGGGTTGAGGGTCCCTGAGGAGAAGCAGTCGGCTCATGTCTCCACTCGGTGTTCTGCTCAAAGGCAAGCTCATTCGTCAACTCCTATGTACTACTTTCCTCATCATGGTGTTCTCGGGGAAAGTAGTGAAACAACGAAGCTGAGGGTAGTGTTCAACGGCTCCAATAAGACCAGCTCAGAAGTGTCTCTCAATGACATCCAACATATTGGAGCCAAAATGCAGAAGAATATCTCTGACGTGCTGCTCTCATCCAGGCAGAGCAAGTACATTTTCATGACGGACATCATGAAGATATTCCGTCAAATCAAGGTGCATCGTGAGGAATGGCCTCTTCAACAGATTCTGTGGCGGAATTCTCAAGGTCATATTAACACCTACCAGCTCATCACCGTGACCTACGGGACTAAATCGGCCCCATTCTTAGCCTGTAGAGTTCTCAACCAACTGGCCGCGGACGAAGGACATCGTTTTCCTCTAGCAATCTCTCCGTTGACCAGCGGAAGATACGTGGATGACATCTGTGGTGGTGCTGAAGAGGACAGTGATCTTCTAGAAGTCTTCAAGCAAGTGAGGGATCTTTGCTTAGCTGGTGGTTTCCCTCTAGTAAAGTGGCATAGCAATAGTCCGTCTCTACTCAGATCTCTGAATCCAGAAGGTCTCTCAGGATCATAAGCTGCCATAGGATTCCATCACGAAGATTCTTGGTCTGAAGTGGGATCCAAACACAGACCAATTCAAGTTCTCGATCCACTTTCCGGCCAACAACAAGGTTACGAAGAGGAACATGTTGTCTGAGATAGCTCAGTTGTTCGACCCTCTGGGTCTACTTTCTCCTGTGGTGATTAGGGCAAAAGCACTCTACAGTGTCTCTAGGTTGAGAAGCTGGACTGGGATGATGTGCTCTCACCACAAATCTCGGATAAGTGGACCCAGTTCCGTAAGGAGCTGTCTCAGGTCGAAAATATCTCTATTCCTCGTTGACTCGGAGTGAAGAAGGATGCTCTGGTGGAAATACACGGGTTCTCAGACGCATCGCAAACAGCGATGGCGGCAGTTGTATATGTGAAGATGACAAGCTCGGATGGTGTATCTCTTTAGCTACTGCTAAAAGGTGGCTCCTCTTAAGCAACTCACCATCCCGAGACTTGAGCTCAACGCCGCAGTCATGCTGGCGAAACTCACAAGGTATGTGCGTGATCAACTCAACCTTGATAATGCTCCTGTGTTTCTGTGGACAGACTCAGCTGTTACCCTGGCTTGAATCAGCTCTTATCCCTCCCGGTGGAAGGAATATGTGCATAACAGGGTAGCCAGCATACAGGAACTGGTACAAGAAGCAAAGTGGAGATACATCAGCGCTAAGGAGAATCCCGCTGATTGTGCTTCTCGGGGCATTACTGTGGCTCAACTCGATGCTCATAAGTTGTGGTGGGCGGGTCCGAAGTGGTTACAATTTGCCTCCTCTCAGTGGCCGAAAGAGAATGCAAAACTAGACCCGTCAGCGAATCTGGAAGAGAAGCCCGGATTAATATTTACTGTCTCAACAGACTCTACTCTCTGGGATCTCATCACCAAGTACTCCTCTCTCTACAAATTGCTGCGCATAACAGCAATTTGTCAACGTTTTGTTGCTCGGATGAGGAGGAAACCAGGTGAAACTCTCGTGGATCCACTCAGTCGTGATGGCATCGAGGCAGCTAGGCTGTGTTGGGTCAGAGCCACTCAGGCTCATTATCTACAATCGGAGTGCAGCATCATCTATCGTGGTCAACAACTTGGGAGATCTCATCCGTTGACCAAACTGACTGCCTTCATAGACCATCAAGTTATTCTCCGAGTGGGCGGGAGATTGAAGTTCTCTAACCTGCACCCAGAGAGTAAACATCAAGCGATCGTCCCTAAAGATTCTGAGCTAGCTGAACTTCTCATTAGGGACTCTCATCAGCGAACGTTGCATGGTGAAACTCAACTCACGTTGACATGCGTCAGGAGGTCTTACTGGATTATTGGAGGAAGAGCGCCAGTAAGATCCTTCATTCTCAAGTGTGTGGAATGTGCGCGCCAACGTGGAGTACGTGCTCAGCAACTGATGGGTCAGCTTCCACCGGCACGTCTATCTCCAGGACGTCCATTCTCTAATACTGGTGTAGATTATGCTGGACCAGTGTCCATCAAGACGTGGAAGGGGCGTGGTCATAAAACCCAAAAGGGTTGGTTAGTGATCTTCGTTTGCATGGCCACGTCAGCACTTCGTCTGGAAGCTGTCACCAACTACTCTGTTGATGGGTTCATTGCTTCCTACCGGAGATTCGTGAGTCATCGAGGTCGTTGCAGGAACCTCTTCAGTGATTGTGGTACGAACTTCATCGGTGCTGACAAGGAGCTGAAGAGGTTGTTCTCAGCTGGATCAAAGGAGTTCCAGCATCTCTCAGCATTCTGCCTGAAGGACGGCACTCGGTGGTCCTTCAATCCACCTGGGGCCCCTCATTTTGGAGGAAAATGGGAAGCAGCGGTAAAATCAGTGAAGTATCATCTCTCTCGAACGATTCGGGACACTATACTGACGTTCGAGGAACTACGCTGTTTACCCAAATTGAAGCTGTGCTCAACTTCAGACCTCTACAGACTCTCTCTGAAGATCCCGACGACGTGTTGTGTCTCACTCTGGGGCATTTTTTGATTGGAGAAGCTCCAATAGCTCTACCGGAATCTTCACTGGACCATCTCAACGTTGGACGGCTCTCAAGATGGCAACTGATTCAGCAGAG
Organism: Diachasma alloeum; assembly: GCF_001412515.2. NCBI lineage: Eukaryota > Metazoa > Arthropoda > Insecta > Hymenoptera > Braconidae > Diachasma > Diachasma alloeum. The sequence goes on from NW_021680911.1 coordinate 19,860, forward strand.
GCTGCAGTATTTCTGAAAGCAGTGGTCTACAGGATACCTGCAGCAGCTTCAGTCCATCTCCAAGTGGCATCATTCGTCCAACGACATTTGCATCAGCTCTGGGGTTCTGCTCTCCGATGAGAGATTCCCGCCAGCGAAGTGACCTCTAGCTCGAGTCACAGCTGTATACCCTGGGAAGGATGGTCTCTCCAGAGTTGTGGCCATCAGGACAGCAACGACGACATTGACTCCGCCGATCTCCAAGCTGGTTCCGTTACCAATCTCTACCAGCTGATTCTGATGCTGGTCCCTGTTGACATTGTTGATATTCTCCGTTTAGTGTTTCAGGCTCTATCATGGCATTCTCGGGAATCTGGTCACCAACAAGTTGCTGACGGGGGGAGAATGTTGATGCTCCAGCCTAATGTCACGGCAGGTTGGTCCGCTGACCACGAGCGGCAGCACCTCCTAGACACGGACCTGGGTTAATTGAGACCGACGACACCTGCCGCAACACTTGACCCATCTCGTCATTTCCGCCTGCTTCTCTAATCGCATGGCGACAAGTGTTCACCGCATATTTTATCTCCGCGATTTAATCGTGAATTATTGTGAATATCTCCACCGTGTGAACGCTCTTATTCATTTCAAACTAATTGGTAACGATTAGTTGTCATTGTGACGCGAATATTTTTCGAGCTTTATATATATTTTGTGAGAAATATAGATTTTTATTGTGACTCTACCCACGCGCACAGTGACGTTGTTATTATTTATGAACTTCTCAACCCTTTCCCGAATCCCGGCTCTCCATCGTTTTTTTGTTTAACTCTCGTCGAAACAGAAACTATACTGATGAATCGATAAATTAAGTCATTCATTAATTTGTCGATAGATAAATTTGCTTAAGAATTAAATGAATGGCTTATTGAGTTAATAATTCAGTAAACAATTAATTTTTCCCCTTGTGATCCTTACATTTTTACCCCTAGATTGTAATACTATCGAATGGGCTTCGCTTCGCGCCCATCGCTAGATTAATGGATACCATTTCATTTTATTTTATTTCCTTCCTGATTCTGTCTTCATGATTAGATTAATTTAAATTTATTCGTTCTAGTCTTATTATATGTATGTGTATATTTTCCTTAATTCACAATTTCTAACATTGAATGAAGAGGAATTGAGGATAAAAATCTAGGAGTCAAAAGGTATGGGTAAAAACATGAGGATCAGAAGGATCAAAATCTAAGGGTCAGATTGTAAGAGCCCGAATATGAAGATCAGAAAGTGTTAGGGTTGAACCCTCCTCCTCCCTCGCGGCCCTGATATATTTTTTTTATTCAATCCACGCATGGGAACGGAGGGATGGGGGTGGCTCAGAAAGGTTCTGAAACCCCCTCCACTTGTTGGGTAAAATTTGCAACCCTCCGCCATCGCACCTCCCACTTCCATCCCCTCGCAAAATCTCAATTGCCGCGATTTTCAATGTTTATTTTTTTTATACAATTTTTTAAATCTACGCATGAGGGTGGCTCAGTCAGATTGGGGAACCCCGTCTCCTTGTTGGGTGAAATTGGCAACATTCCGTCGTCGTACCTCCTCCTTCCACGAAATTTTCATTCGTTATTCAAGAACTTTTTTAGTTATGTAATTAATCCATGCAAACAGAGAGATGAGGGGTAGCTCAGATAGATTCTGGAAACCCCTCCTCCTATTGGGTAAAATTTGCAACCCTTCGCCATCATAGCTCCCCCTTCCACCTTCTCATGAAATTTCAATTAACAAAGATTTTTATTTATTATTCAAAAATTTCCAATGTTATTTGAATAACGCATGCGAACAGAGAGATGGGAGTGGCTCAGTGAGTTTGAGGAAACCCCTTCCCTTAGTGGGTAAAATTTGCAACCCTCCCTCATCATACCTCACGCTTCCAGCTCCTCATAAATTCTCAATTTTCGCGATTTTCTTTGTTCATTTAAGAATTTTTTTACGATTTTTTTGAAACTTTTTTTAAAATAAACACATGGGGGTGGCTCAGTCAGATTTGGGAGCCCCCCCCCCCCCNGGTTCAGTCAGATTTGGGAGCCCCTCCCCGCTTGTTGGATAAAATTTGCAACCCTCCGTCGTCGTACCTCTCCCTTCCACCCCCTCGCAAAGTCTCAATTTTCGAGATTTGCATTTTTTATTCAATCAACGCATGCTAACGGAGAGATGGGGGGGTGGCTCAGATAGATTCTGAAATCCCCTCCCCTAGTTGGTTAAAATTTGCAACCCTCCGCCGTTGTACCTTCCCCTGCCCCCCGCCCCCCTCGCGAAATCTCAATTTTCGAGATTTTCATTTTTTATTTAACAATTTTTTTTATTCAATCAACGCCTGCTAACGGAGGGATGGGGGTGGCTCAGCTAGATTCTGAAACCCCCTCCGCTTTTTGAATAAATTTTTGAGTAAATTTTGCAACCCTCCACCATCATACCTCCCCCTGCAACCCCTCGTAAATGATCAATTTTCGCGATTTTCATTATTTATTTAACATTTTCTACTATTTCATCAAATCATGAGGGTGGTTCAGTCAAATTCGGCAACTCCCTCCCCTTGGCTTCCTAACACTAAGAATAATTTCATCTAATTGATAAATAACAATGCAATTAACGGCACCAATATGAATAAATACTTCATATATCAACTTTTATCATGTTTTTAGGGGTCATTCCCCATTTTCTAGCCCCAAAATCGACAATAAAAATCAACGACGCAACAACGACGCTATACCGTCATTGTACCGTCGTTCTTGGATCTCCAGGGCTAGTGGTACTAGAAACCTAATTGTTTGCTTGGCTCTGTAATTTTCCCCATTTCATTATTTTATCCAATTTTTACTTATTTTACTAATTTTTAGTATTTACATACATTTTTGGTTTTACATGATGACTCTACATAATTTTAAACGTAATGTCGATTTTTGTCACGCAATAGAAGCACCACTAGGGAATTGTTAGGGACTCGATTGTATAACCAGTGTTATACACAACACTCCCAATCGCTAGTCAGCTAACCGAGCATCGCTTGTGTGGTTACGTTGTTGTGTACAATTTTGAATCCCCTATATTTTCGTTTGCTATGTCCTGTCGATGTGACTAGGACCACAGTGGTGCATTTTGAAATATTGAGCGCCAAACTTGAAGAGTGGATACGTTAGCCGCTAAACCTCTAATGAGGACTCCATCGAAGTTGAGTCGTTCGTGACGGAATAATTGGGTTGAAGGTTCATTTTTGAAATAAATCTATTAGACCAGTGCTTAGGAGAGCACATGAACACTTTATTTATTAAACATGTTGAACTCGAAAAACTTTAAACTGTCAACTACACATTCAATACACTTATGAAGACTCTAAGTAAACTTTAATGAAAACTAATTGAAGAGAGAAGCTCGAAAAGTTGTCGAAACAATAGCCACGGTGGGACTAACTAAAACTTAAACTTAACTTTTAGGGTTGGATCCAACAACCCCCACTAGCCCACAAGTTGCGCACGCAAACCTGGCCCAGGGGAAAGGAAAAAGTGAAACCCAAGGGAAGAATTGGGAGCGTGTGACGTCGCAAGTTTTCCCCTCAGAGGGTTTTAGGCCCTCTCAGCGATACAATGAACAAAGGAGAGCCCACACGTGTCGAACACATACTACACAGGAACTTTCGAAATAAACAGAACTGAGATTTTACGACTTGGGACCGTGACTGTTAATTTTACTTTCCTCTCTAAATTTTAGCTTTTTCAAGGTAAAGCCTTTTCTGTGACGAGTTTTGGAGGGCAATAAATTTGGATTTAAACTCAAGTATTTGACATTTACAATTTTCTGTCATGGTTTTTCTCACGATTGTGGAGTTATTTTCTTCCTTTGTTCGTTGTCCTTTCTTTTCCGTACTTCTCAGCATACTACATTTAAAAAATATCATTTTAAAAATCATTTCCGAACCATAATTTGAATCTCGCGGATTTTTATGGCCGACTAATAGTGCCATCTACGGAATTCAACGTCGGGACGTTACAAGTTCGGCAAAACGGGTCCGTTGCCCGCGAAGCGCTAAAGCACTCTACTCTATAAGTGCGGGAATATTCAAATAAATGAGAACACCGATTTTAATTACATGCAGAGTTATTCTATATTTGTAGAATAATATCGCTGTAGTTTTTACACTCTTGTCAAATATTACAAGTTCGCGCATTTATCCAATGGATCTATTAATTCACATGAGATGTTTTCTTTTCTAAGATTGGGATTGAAGTGTTCGTATAACTGGTAATCTTTTCTTACGCTATTTTTTTACACTAAACTTAAGTCAAAGTTACAACCCCCAAGGGGAAATAGGGAGCCAATCATGGTTTTGGTCAGTTCAATGGGTCGTCTCTACACCCCCACATCTACCAGTTTTCGGGCCTCCCCTTAGCTTAAGCATAGGACCTACGACGCTGAGCCTCTGACGTGTGCGAAAGCGGAAGAGGGGAGTTGCTTGGGGATTTTTCGGTGATTTCAGCAATGCCTGAATAGCCCAGTCAATCTGGTATTTGGGGTTCAAATAATTCCCGAACTGATAAAAAAGATACGATCTTATTCCGAAAATTAAGCTGAAGAAAATAACGAAATGTCCTATCTCTCAATTTGGCAGGAAATATTTTTAATTAATTAAAAACCATTGACAATGAGCGCATTACTACTAATATCACTGACGGTTTGATTCTCGTTCATCAGATCGAGATAAAAAAAATATCTTTCTGTAGAGGAAAAAATTCTCTACAAAATTGAAGCGAGAAGTACTACTCCACGATTTTTCACTTTCGCGTAATTAATTGTTGAAATTATGCCAACGCCAACATCCCCTAAGTATCAGCTGATCGACTCGGCTCACCCCACGTATGCGCGCGCCGCTCAAGCATAGAAGCGCTATGCGTATTAAATCGAGTCAAGCGTAATTGTTTGCATTTTCATTGAATATCGAAAATTTATCAACGGGTACGGAGTTTTTTGTAGAAACCTTTTCCATAAAAAATTTCAAGAGCTATGTAAACGCTTTTTATTGAAATTATTGTATCTCTGTTAGATTCAAAGATACAGGAGAAAATATAATGATAAAAATTGAATTAGGGAATTTTTTTTTTGCTGATACTGTTGAAACATGTTATAGACACAATATTTTTCTAGAAATACTGTATCCGAAAATTATGTCTCTTTAATTGTCCACCAAATACTTCCATTTCTAACAATATTTTTTTAATGACTTTATGACAGTTTTTTAATTATGATTCTTTTAACTTCAAAAACCTTGAGGTAAACCTGTTCATACCTGCTTCTTACCTCCCTAAGTTCAACCTCCAAAGGCCATTCGTCACCTAAACTAGCCAATTACCCACCTTGGGCCTTTCCCACTCCAGTCCCCCAAGTTAGCCCTCTGCGCTCCAACTCAACCATTATCAATTCAACTGTCTAAGAGGAATAATTTATTCAGGAAGATATTCAAAGTATTGCAAATTAAGTGTTGAATAGAAGTGAAATACTTAGAAGTGAAACCTTGAGATTTTTAGCGTGAGACTAGTTTCTTTGGATACCTCGTGACCCCTCATTTTATACGTGCACGCCTCTACAACATAATAGAACTAGCAGCTACCTCTTTATCGATTCGGACCCCTCTTGTTGAAAAATTCAACCTGGTCACGTGTCATACAGTTCGGGCTTGCTTTCCGTTGGGAGAGTTTCGAAATACTTTATTTTCATCTGTGATATTTCAGAATTTTACATTTATTTCCAAGATGTCTTATGCGGGTGTGTGTGTAATTTGTGATGAGAGTTTAAGTGATGGGCGAAAATGCAAAATGGTGAAGCAGAAAGCCATCAATAGTTTAATCGCCAAGGGCAAACTCCTAGGTGATGATATGTGGAAGTGTATCGAAAACTTGACAGAAATTACAATCCATGAACACTGCCGAATCAGTTACGCTGCAACAAAGCAAGGTCAGACAAGGAAAGCTCCAAGCTCATCAACAGGTGATGAGGAACAATTTGATTTTGAAGTGCATTGTTTTTTGTGTGGATTATTATGGGCTCCGAAAAATAAACCTGGATGGATCGTAAAGACAGCACAATTCAAACAGAAGATTGAAAACTGCATCGCTCGTCGCAATGACGACTTATCACAGATGATCGCAACAAAAATCGAGTCAACAGATTTATTAGAAGTTCAGGCTCGATATCATGATATTTGTTATCGCAATTTCACATATATTCCCTCAGGCAATACCACAGGGAGACGAAAACTCGTAGGTTTGGACGCTGCCTTGGAAAAACTCTACAATTATATGGAAGAAAGTAATGATTCACAGTTTCTTATCACCCAATTAATAGACAAATTATAAGGGGTTAAAATAAGCACAACAACTTTGAAAACGAAACTGATTAACAAATACATGGATGATATTCTGATGGTTAAAGATCCTGGAAAACCGACAACTGTGTGTTTTCGGAATACAGGTCATAAGATTTTGGCAAAGGCCTTTTACGAAAGCAAAGCTAGTACACCTGCAGAAGAGCGCATGAGAATTGTTCGTGCTGCAGCAGCCATAATACATGAAGACCTCAGAAGTCGAGTGTACGATTCATCAGTTTATCCAGCCCCAGAGGACATGCTTTCTGATGTCAGAAGTGATATCCCTGAAACTCTACACACATTCCTGGATGAAGTTTTACTGAAGGGCAAGAAGACGAAAAATAAAAAATTAAGCGTCAAACGTGACAGTATTGCTCATGCGATAATATCTGTTGTACGGCCAAGATCCTTCATTTCATCAATTCAATTAGCTACTGGAGTGTACTTCTGTTCCTGCAAAGGAGGCTGCACAAATCGCTGTGGGTGCAAAAAAGCTGGACTCAAGTATTCGAGCATATGGCTCAAGATGCCATGGCAACTCTTGTTCCAATTCAGCTATGATCGACATCTCTTCAGATACATCTGAGAGCTCCAATGAAGCTGGCGATTTGTTAGTGGACGAATTCGACTCATTAGTCACTGACCGCATTGATGAGCCACTAGATGACAACGAGAACAACGAAAATACCCCAGCACTAGATGAAGAGGCTTGGATGATGGGTGAACAAGATGATGATGTCCAAAGTCCCAATCAGGCCTCAACGAGCAAACGTCGACGTTTCGACACTTGAACATCATTGAAAAAGGTAAGAGACGAAGCTCAATTATAGATATTGAAATTCAAATCGTTATCTATTATAAAAACAGATAAATAATGAAGAAGTTTTTCTTACGTTTGTTTTCAAGATAGTAGTCGATCGCTTGCTGCTTCCATAGTTGAACGTTAACGACTCCACAGGGACAATGCCTATATCAGCGGATTCTTTCACGTATCTTGTACTTCATGAAATCACCATTGCACAATTTTCATAATTTCATTTTCATGGCTTAGTTTATTATATCCGTAACGAAAAGTATTTTTCTCACTAGTCCATACGCCAGGGGCGACTTTTGTGTCCATTGAGATATCCAGAAGATTTGATTATTGGATTCTATGTTTTTGAGGTCGCTGATTGCAAATATGATAACCGTTTGTGCGAAATCGTGCGCAGTCTCTTTGCTTATAACAATTTAATTCTTTAAATAGGGGAAAAAGTTGGAAATAAAAAATGTTCCTTATCGAAAAGTGGACATATTTTGTTTTATAACTTTTTCTCATAGCTATCATGGTTGCAGAGATATCGCGGATGCAAGTCCAGCGGGCGGCGCACTGGCACTATTGCGCAGCGGCAACGCGCTTCCGAGTATTTAAAAAAAATGGTTGGACGGAGAAAAAAATGGTTGCAATAAAAGATGTTCGTTATAAAAAGATACATCAGATTAGTGACTTGACTTTTGCAATTATTTCCAGTAGTTTTCGAGATATTCTATGTTTTAGGGGCGATAGCGGGACAATTTCGCATTGCGTTGATCATTAAATCGTAATTATCTCGTTAACTATCAGGAATGGACCGAAATATCTAATAACTCTGTTTGACATTGATGCTAAAAATTTAGGCGAGTTGGGGAAAAGTGATTTGGAAAAGGTGTAAAAATTAAGAACACGCGATTTACTAAAAACCCACTGATGATGTATTTTATTTGTGCTGCAAACCACGCGCCTAAAAATTTTATAAGGGTACACTGTTCGTTTCATTGTCTCAGTTTAAATTCGATAATTGTCTCTACACTGCACTTGATAATTCTCTTGATAATTCACTTGATTATAGTCTCAAAATGATTGATAATTGACTCGGACATAATAGACGATTGACTCGAATAGAGAGGCTACTAGGAGCGTTAACAGCATCTCACAGTGATGTACTCAGTGATGTACTCGATAGAGCGATTGCGACAATACTCGACTGTACAGATAGAGACGATACGATACTGAACTCGATGGGTGATTTACTTCGTGATCTGACCGTGAATCCGAAGGGTCCCGAGGTCGTTCGAGAATTTTCGTTGAGCCCAGTGTCATTAGATAGGAAACTTTTGCTGTGTTTTAAACATCTCGGGGGCCATTCATCATCGGTGATGATGAATTTCTGCGTTGAACTTCCTTGCTGCTTACCTTTGCTGGTTACTCATTGATTGGCTCTGGATCGTCTTCTCGATAGTTTTCTTCTCCTTATTGTTCGATAGATTTCTTCTTCTGATTGCTGATGTACTGGTGATAATTTAGGGCTCATTGCTGATGTACTATTGATAATTCTGGGCGGGAGCCATTTAATATGACTCACAGCTCGGATTGATGATATCTCCCAGGACCTGTTCTGCGGTAGATAGGTTGTTTGAGAGGCTTCTGGAAATTCTGATGCTTTCTTGATTTCTGGATTTTGACCGTCTCACAGTTGACACAGACAAAACATTAACATTGATCATCTGACATTGGCGTGATTGGCCTGGAGTTTAAGCAGGCCTCTATCTGGAGCAGTATACTGTTGAGTTCCTCGTAGGTGAATATTGACGGCCCAAGTATTCTTTTGAGGTGATACTTGGTAGATTTAACAGCTGCTTCCCACTTGCCTCCGAAATGGGGTGCTGTCGGTGGTGAGAAGCTCCATTGAGTCCCATTTGTAGCAAGGGCAGCTTGGATCTGTGGATTCTCTCTGGACTTTCGATTGTACAGCTTGTTGAGTACTCCTGAGGCTCCAACGAACGTAACGGCGTTGTCGCTGTACATAACCTCGGGGATACCTCTCCTTTCGGTGAACCTCTTATAAGCTCCGATGAAAACCTCTGTTATTTGCCTGGAAACGAGCTCTAAATGGACTGCTGATGTACTGAAACACACAAATACTGCGATATGAACAATAGATGGTTGGGCATTTGTGGGTCGCCATTTGAGAATGGGGAAGGGACCGGCATAGTCCACTCCCGTGTGGAGAAAAGCTCGTGCAGGTGATATTCTCACAGCAGGCAGTTGGCCCATTCACTGCTGGGCCTGTCTTTCTCGGTGTCTAACGCAGGTGGAACAGCGGAGGATGTATGCTCTCACTATGCCTCTGCCACCGTTGATCCAATACTTCTGGCGAGTGTAGGCTAGGGTGAGTTGAGCCCCTCCATGAAGAGTTCTTCGGTGAGCTTCTTCGATGACTAACGTTGTGAGATGAGACTGACGAGGCAGAATAATTGGATGAATCTCGTCAGGGTCTAATTGAGAATTTTTGAGGCGACCACCTAGCCTGATGATGCTCTCATTGGCTAGCGTTGGACTCAGCTTTGCTAACGGATAACTCCATGGTACTTCTCTCTCGAGAAGTCTGTGAACAGATGCAAAGTATCGATATTGTGTTATTTTTACCCAGAACAGCCTGGCTTCGTTGAGTTCTCTAGATGAGAAGACAGGCGCCTGAGGAACTGGCTGTCCCCTGAACCTGTCGATTGCTCGGTTCAGGGTTGCTGTCGCTTGGAGGACCTTGGATAGTGTTGAGTATCTGTTGAGAAGCTCTACCAAGGCGTTGACTTTGATAGTTGTCTGATGTGATGGAGATAGCCTCGCTTCTATTTATGCTTCTGCTGGAGTGTCGATTGGTGATGATTACCAGCTTTCAGATTCCTGATTTATCCATTCAGTACCTGACCACCATCGCTGATGTTCTGCTAGTTCTTCTGGTGAGAGTCTTCAGGATGCACAGTCAGCTGGATTTTCTTTACCGCTGATGGGTCTCCAAATAGCATTTGGAAGGGATTCCTGGATTTTGATGACTCCATTTTGGACGAAATCCTACCATCTTGATGGGTGGTTCTTGATCGAAGCCAGGGCTACGCTTGAGTCAGACCATAGATATGTTTCCACTTCGTTGAGTTCCAGCATCTGCTGAGTTGCGACTACTAATTGAGTTAGCATCACTGCTGCTATTAGCTCGAGTCGAGGAAAGCTCATGCGCTTAAGAGGAGCTACTTTTGTTTTAGCACATACCAATTCTGTCGATGCTGGCTCGTTGATCTGCTTGATGCGAATGTATACCACTGCGCCCATTGCTCCTGTGGATCTGGATGCTGCATATCTCCGATGAGAGTCTCAGCCACCTTGGCACTGAAAATTGATTCAGTTTGTTGAGGTTCTTTCTGAAGCTCGTCCACTGGTTTTCATACTCCTTTGGAAGTGGCTCGTCCCAAGGGAGCTTGAATTTCCACAGATCTTGGATGATTATCTTGCCTCGGGCGATCACTGGAGCGATGAATTCCAATGAATCAAACAGTTGAGCAATTTCTGATGCTACTACTCTCTTGGTGATTGTTGCTGACTCAAACTGCTTCGATTTAAATCGAAATGTATCGGACGATTGATGCCAATACAATCCGAGCACTTTGGTAATGGGCTCTTCAAACTGGATGATTAATTCTTTGATGATTTCCTCTGGTGGTGTTGATGTACCTCGGGAAAGAAACAATGGATGAGGGCCGTATCATTTCCCAAATTGATAAAATAGAGAAAATGATACTTTACCTCTGCATCCAGTTGCCCCCTGCAATCCCGGGTTTTGAGTTGAAGACTTACTGCGCTGATGCTCTTTCGATGTTCTCTGAAGACTTCAGAGTGTCTTGAATTCTCTCAGTCTGTGGTGATGTTTGCTTGTTGCTGTTCTCTTGAACTTGCCGATTGCTTGGTTCGGGATTTCGTTTCCTCAGCGAACCTTAGCTATTACTGAGTATCTATTGAGTGGCTCTCAGGCGCGGGCTGTGTTGCGCCTGGGTGAGCTAATAACGACCTTTCTCTGTAGGATATCTCTGCTTTGGATTTCTATTGATGTCTGTCGTTTTGTTCTATGATCAGTCGGGCTGAGGCCATTACTGGTGACCCTCAGTTCCGTGCTGATTGCTTGTCTCTCGGACCCCTGATGCGGTGGATGCTACGCTGGAATGGGTTCTGGAGATTCTGGTGTCTTTCTGATGTTTCGCAGTGCCTCTTTCTTATTGGTGAATTCTCTGTAGAACTGGAAATGTGTTTCGTCTGACTTGAAACGGCGTACAACTTGCTAAGTTGACATGAGGCTGTGGATTTAGACTTTCCGAGTGTTGCTGTTGATGTTCTTTTGGTACAGTCCGTGGATGTAATGCTCAGTTACGTCTCTGCTGTGTGTGTGGATTCTCCGTGTTATCTCACTCTGTTGATGATCGTTGATACTCTAGATTGGTGAATTCTTTGGTGTTGACTCTTCTGTTGTTGATAACATTCCCTTGATGCTTAATCGATTAGAGCTCCGGTTCTAATCGACACTCTCTTTGGTGGCTGTGCTCTTACTTGAATTATTGCTGATAGCGCAGATCATTGATACTCTGGAGATCGCGCCTCTTCCTAGTATGCATCTGACTTGCTGGTGATGTTCCTTCTTCTGATGAGCCTTCTGTCGAATTGAAGAAGGTGTGTATTCCCTCAGTTGTCGTCAACTTCGATGTGGCTGCACTTGATGTGGATTTTGCTGTCTTCTGGTGGTTTCTAAAAGTCCCTCTCTCGATGCTGAGGTCGATGATGGCTGAAGTTTTGGATTTTCAGCGCTGCTATTGATACTCTTGATGATGTACTCTGAGTTGGAAGTAAATATTGGATGAATCTATCCTCATTGTTGAACTGCTGACTTTGGATCTCCCGATAAGCTGTCTCATTTTTTGTTTGTTTCTGATTGATGAGCTTTCTCATCGATTGAGGTTCACTGTTGCTGATGCTGTTCTTTGGGAGCCTTCTGTCGACTCGAAGGAGGCGTAAATTCCTTCAGTCGTCGTCAAGATTGTTGTTGATTGATTGCCAAGGGGAGAAACACGGTGAGATACGTATCACTTGCCAAAGTATTGATAAATGTAATATGATAGTTATCTCTCAATCCTCGCCTCTCTGGATTCCTTGAGCTCGTTGATGACGTTGTCAATCTCCTGATGATTCCTATAGAGGGTCAGGATTATGTGCCCCGATGCTTTTCAAATAATTTGAGTCTTTTTGCAGCTCTCTGATAGGTAGTCTCGGTGATATACTCATAAGTCGGAAGTAAATTCTCGATGAATTTCTCTTGGAGATTGAGAAGCTCCTTCCATTCTCCTTTGATGAGTTTCTCCTGACCTTCTAATTCTTCGATGGTAAGGCCATTGATATTCTCTGCTGATTGCAACAGCTCTTGATGAATCTCGTCTAAGGTATTGACCTTGAAGTCGATCTGCTACATCTGGAATTTTTAACTGTGGATAATTCCCCTATGGCTCCCATGTCAGACACTTTCCGTTTGATGCTCGTCTGTCGAGTAGAGTCTAGGATGGGAGTAGACTGCATAGGGTTACCGCTGAAGTGCTCTTGATTTGTTGACTCAGTAACTGAAATGATCGGAACAGTTACGTAGCACATCTCCTCAGTGCGTTGATCTTCTCGCTGATTGTCTCTGACCTTCACGTCGGTAGGTGTTTCTGCCATGGTAACTCGGTCAGTTGTCAGGCAGGGTAACTTATCGGTGATCTTCTGTTACCAACTGCTAGGTCTTGGCGTTGCGTACGCAGCTTGGGACTCGGTTAGTCCCGACGGAGACCGCGGTTTTCCGAAGTCGTACATCACTCACTCAAGGTCTAAATGTCACCTTTTACACTTACAAGGAACACTAGGGAGGTGTTCCCCTCCGATTTCGATGGGGGGGAAACCATGGTCAGAAGGTGACCACTTTTGGGGGTGATTTTTCAATTCCACCTATAAGGAGGGAATTTTCGTAAATGTTCATTATGGGAATAAATAGCTTCTGAGGAATTATGAAAATCGCAATTGATAGTTCCTCCGGGGGTTGAAATTTGGAGGGTAAACTACTCCTGTAAAGACTTCATTTAAAAAAAAAAAACTATGATTCAGAATTTTATGAAACCAACTGCGTTGGATGGAACATGGAAAAATGCAGAATGCCTGTTTTTGGTTTTTCCCCAGAACTGGAGTTTTCTAGGGTGAAAAAAATAATTTCCTGGCAACATCATCCACCAAGGTGGTGGGGTTATTTATTCATTCCATTGAGGTAATGTATAGCTTATGAGAAATCGTGAGAATATCCAATAATAGTTCCTCTCGGGGTTGAAGTTGACGGGGTAATTACCCCCATGAAATAATATTTTTCTATCAAACAACTATTGGCTTTCACGGAAATGATTGCATTGGAAGAGATATGAAATAATACAGTATCCCTTTTTTAGAAAGAATAAAATTGTATTCCAGATATCCCAAGCCTCAATTTTAATTTCAATAATCCGCACGTGAAAATGATATTTTTCCAAAATTCGGCGATAAACGAATAACGATAACAATAGATCAAAAAAAAGATTCTCTGGAACAAAATTTCCTTTTTCTTCAGGTACAGAAACAGGGTGGTTATATTTGAAGAAAAAGCAGTGACGAGTACGAAAAAAAATTTGCTAAATAATAGGAATTTTTCCACATCGTTCAACGAATGATTGAACTTATTTTTTTCATATGTCGGAGGAAGCGGGGTAATGGTTCTAAGAGACTTCATTATTATAGTATATATGTGATGATAACACACTGCTGAAAGCGATAATAAATCCAAACAAAATACAAATAGCCGTGCACGCGTTACCTACATCCAAAAATAGGTAATCCATCATGCAGTAATCATATATTATTGATAACCCTGAATATTATTCACTTCCATTTTGCGCAGCGTTCAGTTTACGTAAATACATCACGGCAAAACTATCTCTTGTTAATCGTATATTCCGAATTCTTTCCATCATGAGATTCAATCCTATAAACGTTATTAAGATCCTCATGGCAACATTTGAAGTGCTGAATCTTGGCGAAACCCCTGTGACTAATGAAGAACGAGAATTGGCAACTCATTTCGAGAATATATTGCAACGAACTATGGAGGAATATAATGGGGTGGAAATTATTAAAGAATCAACTCTTGATTTCTAAGAGCCATACAAAGACATCGAAATGATACCAATTGGGGATACAGAATTCCAACCACATCATAAAGAATCATCTGACAGTTGTTCAGAGGATGACGAACTTGTAGATTATGACTATAAAAAAAGAAGTCGAATACTGGAGGAGTGCAAAAACAAAGAAAAATCTGTCTATAAAAACTGTTTCCAATAAATTCAAAAGAGTGAAATCGGTCCAGCAATTACGTCGTTGGGCACATCAAGTCAATAAAGGAGGAACTTATATGGAAAAGTTGAAACGAATATCAGAGTACACGTTGAAAAATATGAAAAATGCTATCGATGCGGGGCTAATTGTTCATGATGCCCACCTACGAAGATGGGCTCTGCAAGCTCAACGAGATATTGGATATCAAGATATTCGTTTCAAGGCCTCGGCATGGTGGCTACATTACTTCAAAAGAGCTCATCGCATCACATCTCGCAAGATTACTAAATTCGTCACACGTAAAACAATGGAAAATCAAAAAGATTTACAAAAAACAGCGGACGAATTCCTGCAACAGATCAAACCATATTTTGAGATTTATGGCTTGCAAAACATCTATAATTCTGATCAGAGTGGTTTCCAATTGGAAACGCATTCGGGGCGAACTTTGGCGGAAGAGGGGTCTAAAGAAGTCTCATGCATTGTACAATCTGTAACATCAACGAAACACAGTTATACCATACAACCCCCCATATCAGCAGATGGAAAATTATTGTCACCTCTCTTCATTGTTTACAAGGAACCTTCCGGAATATTTGGTCCAAGGGTTCAGAAGAATCTATTCAGACCTTCTAATGTTTACATAACGACTTCAAAGTCAGGGAAATTGACGTCTGGTAAGACGATATTTCAAACTTAAGATGTAACAAACTTATTTGTACTGATTGTAATGTTCATCCCATTGCAACTATTCCAGAGCACTTTAAAATTTGGCTAGAAGAAGTATTCTTTCCAAACGTGGGACTAAAATGTCTACTGTTAATCGATTCATGGAGTGGACATTGCTCTCAAGTGATAGAACAGGAATAAAGAATCATTAACGATGTTAATCCCCAAAGGAACTACTCGGAATAAAGAATTATTAACTATGTTAATCCCCAAAGGAACTACCGGAAAAATTCAACCTCTTGATGTGTACGGCTTCAGGATTTGGAAAAATTACGTCCGTCATTTTTCAGATACGGTTGTTCTCTTAAATCATGATATTAATTTGCATGCGCGGAATAATGTGATCAAATTGCAATCTTTAGTCCATAATCAATTATCATCACCAAGGTATCAAAACCTATTTCGTTACGCTTGGTTCCAGAGTGGTTACATCGCTAAAAAACCAGAGGAATTTGAACATCCTGTCGATTTTGCGTTTGGACAACCTTCTAATCTAAAATGTGAAGTTGATGGTTGTTCTAATGTTGCGGTAGTTGGATGCTTGTGATGCAGAAAGTCTCTCTGCATACACCATTTTTTTGATGAATATCATTTCTGTACTAATTATGTTCCCTAATAAACTATATATACATATATATATTTTGAATAATTCATAGTTTTCGACAAAATCAAACTTGCGCCTCTGAAAATTCCANGATGAATATCATTTCTGTACTAATTATGTTCCCTAATAAACTATATATACATATATATATTTTGAATAATTCATAGTTTTCGACAAAATCACACTTGCGCCTCTGAAAATTCCAGTTTCGAGCAAAAAAAATAAAAAACCAGTTTCCGCATTTTTTTTGCATCGGGTGCTCTTCCTACTGGGCTATCCGGCCCCTAGCTGCATTCTTTCATGTTTTTTTCGAATACTATTGGTTTTATGTAAATTTGGACAATATTTTTTTTTTTTCTGAAAGACACAATTTTCATGAGGGTAGTTAATCCCCAAATTTGAAACCTCAGAGTGAGTAGTGATTGTGATTTCCATAATTCCTCCCCAGCTATTCATCAGTTGGATAAATTGAATAAATAACCCCACCACCTTGGTGCATGATGTTGCCGGGAAATTATTTTTTTCACCCTAGACAACTCCAGTTCTGGGGAAAAACCAAAAACAGGTATTCCGCATTTTTCCATGTTCCATCCAACGCAGTTAGTTTCATAAAATTCTGAATCATAGTTTTTTTTTTTGAAAAATGAAGTCTTTACAAGGGTAGTTTACCCCCCAAATTTCAACCCCCGCAGGAACTATCAATTATGATTTTCATAATTCCTCACGAGCTATTTATTCCCATAATGAACATTTAACAAAATTCTCTTCTTATAGGTGGAATTGAAAAATCACCCCCAAAAGTGGTCACCTTCTGACCTTGGTTTCCCCCCTTAAAACTGCGTATCCGCCAATAAAAAAAAAATACATGTCGCTTCGTTTTGAGTCCTCTACAACATATATGAGTTTCATCGAAATCGGAGGGCAACACCTCCCTAGTGTTCATGTTAGCCGAACTTGAGATATAAACACTGGACACAAAGGCACTGTTGATTGTCTCCAAACTTTCCGTTGGTTTGCTCGTGTAAACCCCGAAAATCCATTATACATGAGACGTCCCTTAGCAACTAGAATTTTCACTTATACTTTTCACGCAATTATGCCCCCAATCCGGCTCGAAGGACCATTTGTTTGAGATTGATGCTAAAAATTTAGGCGGGTTGGGGAAAAGTGATTTGGAAAAGATGTGAAAATTAAGAACACGAGATTTACTAAAAACCCACTGGTGATGTACTTTATTTGTGGCGCAAACCACGCGCCTAGAAATTTTATAAGGGTACACTGTTCGTTTATTTGTCTCAGTTTAAATTCGATAAATGTCTCTACTCGGCACTTGATAATTCTCTTGATAATTCACTTGATTATAGTCTCAAAATAATTGATAATTGACTCGAAATTAATAGATGATTGACTCGAATAGAGACGCTACTAGGAGCGGAACAGTATCTCACGGTGATGTACTCGGTGATGTACTCAATAGAGCGATTGCGACAATACTCGACTGTACAGGGATAGAGACGATACGATACTGAACTCGATGGGTGATTTACTTCGTGATCTGACTATGAACCCGAAGGGTCCCGAGGTCGTTCGAGAATTTTCGTTGAGCCCGGTGCCATTAGATAGGAAACTATTGCTGTGTTTTAAACAAACTCAAAAAATGCATCATAAAATTAGCAACATTTTTTATTTGAACTTTTTTTCTTTAGCTCTATTAGTTCAGAAGATATTCTTGGCGACAGTCAGGTATGAGTGCATTGCACGTTCAATATCCAAGGATATCTTCTGAATTAATGGAGCTAAAGGAAATGGAGCTATTAATGTTGTTAATTTTATGATGCATCTTTTGAGTTATTAGACATTTAGGTCCATTCCTGGTAGTTAACGAGATAATTACGGTTTAATGATCAACGCAATGCGAAATTGTCCCGCTATTGCCCTAAAACATTGAATATCTCGAAAACTACTGGAAATAATTGCAAAAGTCAAATAACTGATCTGATGTATCTTTTTGTAACGAACATCTTTTATGGCAACCATTTTTTTCTACGTTCAGCCATTTTTCTTAAAAATATTCCGAAGCGCTTTGACGCCGCGCAATAGTGCCAGCGCGTCGCCTGCTGGAATTGCATCCGCGAAAAGTTATAAAACAAAATATGTTCACTTGTTGATAAGGAACATTTTTTGTTTGAAACTTTTTCCCCTATAGTCAACCATTTCTGCGATCATTCGCTTTAAACAATTGAATTGTTATAAACAAAGAGGCTGCCCATAATTTCGCACAATCCGTTATCATATTTGCAATCAACGACCTCGAAAACATAGAATCCAATAATCAAATCTTCTGGAAATCTCAATGGACACAGAAATGCCCCTGGCGTATGGACTACACCTACGAAAAAGGTCTTTTGATAGTTTTTTCTAAAATCATATATTCAAATAATTCTATATTTAATGAGATTTGAATGATCGACTTGTGACCTTTTACTACATCACTGCTGATATCATTGCACGAATAATTGAAATTATTAAATGATCTAATTCATTCCTCGGTACGGATAAATTAATTTGTTTTAACCTATATCCCATGACGTCGGAATTAATTGGTGCTTGTATAGTAAGTGTCATGAGTCGATATAAAAAAGAAAAAGAAGTGAGGTATTTAGTACTGTACTATTGACATGGAGCTGTACGATGTGGAGTTAAGGAAACTGGAAATAGTAGCTCAGTTAAGGAGGAGGTGTCAGCCATTCTGATAGGTTTACGATACTTTTGTTAGGGTGTCCTATTTGAAACAATGCACCGAAATATCTTCTAAGGGGGGCTAGTGACAGGAAATTTTCAGGGACATAAGTTGTAGAGTTCATCATACTTGCAAGCTACAAGCACAAGGAGCTTTTTCTTAAATGGCAATCGCATTTTTTACCCTAATGAAACTTGTTCTCCTTGATAAGTAGTTTTCAAATACCTCATCATTCATGTGAACTCCTTCGATTTTACTCGGAGAATGCGACGAAAATGAGTTCTGTTATCAAACTGAAGATTCACACACCCTTGACGCGTCTTGGCGTAGATAATTGTTCTGCTAATCCATTTACCAACCGTAGTTATGGAATGTAAACAATAACAAACAATTCCCCATTACCTCGAGGATTCTGCTATTCGAAACAGTTTCAATTCAATCAGAATCGAGTTAGTATCCCCTGTAATTTCATTGAACACATCACGATGTATTCAGCGAGTGAAATTGTCGATATTTTACTCGTATTAGGAGAGTGCCGCGGAGTCTATCGAGCCGCTGCCCAGATATATCGAGAACGGTATCCTAATCGCCGACGTCATCCCACAGATGCTGTAATTCAGAACATTGAAAGGAATTGTAGGAGAGGACGAACTTTTCGACGACAACAACCACAACAACAAGGTATTAATCCTGATGATCCACGAGCTGTTGCCATTCTCGCTATGATTCACATGAATCAACACATCAGTTTGAGAGAAATTGAATGAGATTTAGGTATACCACGGAGCACAGTACAAAGAATTCTGCGATCTGGCCGCTACCATCCGTATCACATAACGTTGACTCAAGCATTGTCCGCGCAAGACAGACGGAATCGTGTTGACTTTTGTAACTGGGCCTTGCAAAGACTGAATGAAGATCCGAATTTTTTCCAGTACGTTCTTTTCAGTGATGAGGCAACGTTCCAGAGTAGTGGTTCGTTGAATCGACACAATTCAGTAGCGAAGCGGTAAACCGGGTCAAGTCGACTCAGCTCTTCGCTGAGTTTTCGAAGAATATCTCCGAACCTAAGAGAAATAGCGAAATTGTCATTATAACCTTTTTTGTAGAGCGAATTAAGAGCTACAAAAAAGGTTTGTTTGGTGAGGAACTAGATTTAGGGTGGATTGGGAGGTTAGAGGATCGTCGCTGTGAAATAATTGTTGAGAGTCTTGACCTAATATGAACGTTACTTTATTCTCGCTCTCAAACCACGCTTTGTCAAATTTACAGAACACCTTGTCACTAGTTGATCGTACTGAATTAATTTTAATTGTTTATAGTTTTTGCACTGTTGAGTCACTGGTTAAATGGCCAATAAATAATGTGATTTTCTCTTTACTGAATTTCTATCGCCGAGCTAATAGACGTTAATGTACTGAACGTGTCTACACTCTGCGCGTTACTCAAATACGGAGTTGAACTCTAATCAAAACGGACTATATGGCCGATCGTTTTATACTGACTCGCATTGATTTACAGTGACTCTACTAGACCTGAGCGTTGACCCGGAAAACACCGATGATTTTCGTAATTGGCCGAGCTGA
This sequence comes from Diachasma alloeum, assembly GCF_001412515.2. NCBI lineage: Eukaryota > Metazoa > Arthropoda > Insecta > Hymenoptera > Braconidae > Diachasma > Diachasma alloeum. The sequence continues at coordinate 40,137 of NW_021680911.1, forward strand.
TCGACCTTGGTCTTGGAGAGGTTGGGTTGCGTTTCAAACACCCCGGGGGCATTCAACATCAGGGTTGTTGAATTACTGGTTGTCGTTCTGTTGGTCTTCTACGTCCTCTAGTTGATCTTCTTCTGGAGGTTGTTCTGGTGGTGGTGGGTCTGTTGGCAACAGACAGAGCGTGGCGATTGGTTGATCAAACTCCGAGTGGGTCGTTTTGATGTTCTGGAGGTTTGGTGACCCGTCTGGATGCGTGCCGACTTCTACCTTGGTGATTCTCACTTTGGCTACCCTTGTAAGCCCATCTGCTCCTGGTTTCGTTGCTATGACTCTGGCAATTGGCCACTGCGTTGGTGGAAAGCTGTCTTCCATCATCAGCACCATATTGTCAACCTCTATGTTCTGTTGACGTGTCTTCCACTTGTAGATTGACTGGTACCGTTGAAGACACACTTTGGACCACCTGGACCAGAACTGGTGAATTATCTGCGTCACCAGGTTCCATCGTCGAATTTTGCTGGGGTTCTCGTTGACGTATGAAGACTCTGGGATTACTTGGAGAGGCTCACCTATCAAAAAATGTCCTGGTGTGAGCACTTGGAGATCTTCTGGGTCGTCCGACATCGGACAGATTGGCCTGGAGTTTAGACAGGCCTCTATCTGGATCACTATGGTGTTGAGTTCCTCAAACGTTAGTGTTGTCTTTCCCAGGACTCTTTTGAGGTGATATTTTGTTGATTTCACGGCTGCTTCCCATTTGCCACCGAAATGAGGGGCTCTAGGTGGTGAGAAGCTCCATTGTGTCCCATTGGTGGCGAGAGCAGCCTGAATTCGTTGATTTTCTCTGGAAGCTTGGTGATAGAGCCTTTCTAGAACTTCTGCTGCGCTGGTGAACGTGGTGGCATTGTCACTGTACATGACAGCTGGAATGCCCCGTCTTCCGGTGAATCTCTTGTAGGCTCCTAGGAAAGCTTCCGTGGTCTGGAGAAATGCTCTGGATGGTGATACTCTGGTTGCAGGCAGCTGACCCATCTGTTGTTGAGCCTGCTTCCCTCGGTGTCTGGTGCAGATAGCACAGCGCAGAATGTACGCTCTGACTGTGCCCCTGCCACCGATTATCCAGTACCTTTGTCTGGTGTAGGCCAGCGTGAGTTGAGTCCCTCCGTGGAGGGTTCTGCGATGAGCTTCTTCGATCACCAGTGTGGTGAATCTCGACTGACGTGGCAAGATTATTGGGTGTGTCTCTTCAGGGTGTAGGTCTGAGTTCTTCAGGCGTCCCCCAAGTCTCATGATGTTCAACTCGTCTAGGGTTGGTGTGAGCTTTGCTAATTGGTGACCTCGTGGTAGCTTTTGATTTCTCTGAAGCACACGAAGGGCTGAAACAAAGTACTGATTTTGTGTTATTTTTACCCAGAATAATCTCGCTTCGTTGAGTTCTCTTGTTGACAGGACTGGTCCCGGGGGCGTCGGCAGTCTCCTGAATCTGTCGATTGCCCTGTTGATAGTCGCTGTTACTGCTAGAAGCCGAGCCATCGAGCTGTACCTGGTGAGTAGCTCAGCAAGTTCGTTGACCTTTGGTGCAACTGGATGTGCTCGTGCTGGTTTCGCTTCCTTGGCCACTTCTGGGATGTCCATTGCTGGAGCGTCAATTATTGATTGTGGCCACTCTTCAGGATCCTGATTAATCCACTCAGGTCCTGACCACCAAAGTTGATGATCTGCTAGCTGACTTGGAGATATGCCTCTGGATGCGCAGTCGGCTGGATTTTCTTTCCCACTGACGTGTCTCCAGATGGCATTCGGAAGAGTTTCCTGAATCTTGACCACTCTGTTGTGGACGAAATCTTTCCACGTTGATGCGTGGCTTCTGATCCAAGCGAGTGTTACTGCTGAATCCGACCAAAGATGAGTTTCTGCATGGTCGAGCTGAAGCATACTCTGTGTTGAGGCTACTAGTTGTGTTAACAAGAGAGCTGCTGTAAGCTCTAATCTTGGAATAGTCATGCGCTTGATCGGTGCTACCTTTGTCTTCGCGCAGACCATCACTGTTGAAGCTGGCTCGTTGATGTTCCTGGTGCGTATGTACACCACTGCACTCATAGCTACGGTTGAAGCATCTGCGAATCCGTGTAATTGAATGTTACTTTCTTTTGATGTTAAATTGAGCCATCTGGGTATAGCAACTTTGTCCAATTCTGTGAGTTCCTGGCGAAATAACTCCCACCGTNACTCTGTGTTGAGGCTACTAGTTGTATTAACAAGAGAGCTGCTGTAAGCTCTAATCTTGGAATAGTCATGCGCTTGATCGGTGCTACCTTTGTCTTCGCGCAGACCATCACTGTTGAAGCTGGCTCGTTGATGTTCCTGGTGCGTATGTACACCACTGCACTCATAGCTACGGTTGAAGCATCTGCGAATCCGTGTAATTGAATGTTACTTTCTTTTGATGTTAAATTGAGCCATCTGGGTACAGCAACTTTGTCCAATTCTGTGAGTTCCTGGCGAAATAACTCCCACCGTTGAGTGTNGTCCAATTCTGTGAGTTCCTGGCGAAATGACTCCCACCGTTGAGTGTACTCCGTGGGGAGGGGGTCATCCCAATTACATTTGAGTTTCCAGAAATCCTGTAGGAGAATTTTCCCTTTTACGACGACTGGAGCGATGAAGCCCAAAGGATCGAAGATCTGAGCTATCTCTGAAGATACAACCCTCTTGGTGATCGTCTGTGTGTTGAAGTCTCTGGATTTATACCTGAATGTCGGACGACTGATGCTAACACATTCCAAGAACTTTGGTAACTGATTCTTCAAACTGGATTACGGCTTCCTCTGTTGATAATCCGAGCTCGTGCAATAGCCGTGGGCAATCGCTGCTCCATTTCTGAAGAGCGAAGCCTCCAGCCTGACAGAGTCCTTGTAGTTGCCAGACTATCTCCTTGAGTTCTGCTGCTGACTCAGCTCCGCCGTAGATGTTGCCAACATACCGACCTCTGGTGATTGTCTCGACGGCTGCTGGAAAGCGGTGACCCTCATCCTCCGCTAATTGTTGAAGAACTCTCAGAGATAGCCATGGAGAACAGTTGAGACCGTAGGTGACTGTGGTTAGCTGATAGGAGATTTGTTGCTGATTATCATCAATCCACAAAATTCTCTGGAGGTCCCAATCGTCCCTGTGAACTCGTATCTGTCTAAACATCTTAACGATGTCGGTGCCAAACACGAGTCTGTGCTTTCTCATCCATGTCAAGACGTCCATGGCGTTGATCTGCAATTTTCCACCAGGATATAATATATCATTGAGTGACATACCTGATGAGCTGGGACTGGAGCCGTTGAAAACGACTCTCAGCTTTGTGGTGATGACCTCTTCTCTCAGAACACCGTGGTGTGGCAGATAATAGGCTGGGGTAGGTTCTGGAGAATCGGGTGCTCTCTGCATATGTCCCAAAGCCTCGTACTCGTTGATAAACTCCTTGTAGAGCTGGGCATATTCCTGATTGTTGTTGAGTTTGCTGACTGTTGATTTGAGCTGTCGTGAAGTCTTGAACTTTGACTCCCCGAGCGCTTCTGCTGACGTTTTCAATGGGAGCCTCACAATGTAACGCCCTGTTGAATCTCTGCTGTGTGTTGATTTGAAGTGTTTTTCACACTCCAGCTCGTCTGGTGATAGCTCTGAGTTGTTTGAACGTTGGACTGGTAATTCTTCCTGGACCCAAAACCTTTGTAGAAGCTGTAGTAGTCGTTCATTTGAAGATTCTCGTACAGCTGATAGGGAGACCCTCGTTGAGCAACTGGAGCAGTTGATTGGACCTGATAATATCCAACCAAATGCTGTGCGTTGGCCAACTAATCTTGACTGTTTAGACTTGACAGCTTCATCTTTAATTATCTGCCCGTAGTTGTCAGCCCCTATTATTATATCTATTGGTCCAGACTGGAGATACTGTTGATCAGCTAGTTGAAGATTTTCTAGTGAGCCGATGTCGACTGATTCACAGGAGAATGATGGCAGGATTGCCGTGATTTTCTTCAAGACGTGGGCGTTGAGTTTTACTTGCTGGGGCCCGTTGATTGCTTGTAGCGTCACTGACACCCTTCCTCTTGTGTGGCCTGAATTGACTCCGCCAATTCCTATTAATTCCAACGTTTCTGTTGTTCTTGTGAGGTGCAGTTGATGTACGAATTTCTCAGAGATAAATGACACCTCGGATCCTTGATCAATTAGTACTCTGGCTCTGCTGATGAATCCTTTTGGGGATTTTACTTTGACTCGCGCTGTTGCTAACTGCACTGATTTTTTATCTGCTTCTTGTTGAGTTGTTTCTGCATTCTCACTGGTCCGCTGATTGTTGAGGTTGACTGTTGCCGTTGATGTACTGGGTTGAGCTGTTGAGAATGACCAATGAGGAGGTTATTTTGTTGATTATGCTATAATTCGTTCACTCACTCGTGATCTTGTCTGTACTCTGCCCTGGATCGACTTTTGCTGATGCAGGGACATCTGTTGATTCCAAGTCACGTCGAGTTCGTGGTGGAGCGTTGGTGTACTCGCTTCCTCCATGAATTAAAGTGTGGTGGTTGCCCTGACATTGTTGACATCTTTTCGTTGAGAAACACTTCGTCTTTCGGTGAGGTCCCAGACAGCTGAAGCAGAGGCCATTGCTTATGACCACGCTATTCCTCTTTACTGGGGGCAACTCCCTGAATTTCTGGCACTCAGCGATGAAGTGTTTTTCCTTACACATGGCACAACAGTTTCTCGGAAGAAGCCTCTCAGCGTTGCTGTCTTGTTGAGTAGCTGCTGCGTAAGAGCTCTTCTTCTTCTTCGGTGATTTCCTGTCGGCGATGTTGGTTTCCTGTGTTGCATGAAGCTCTGATCCTGCGTTGATTCCTCTGCCGCAGGCTTCGACGAATCCGACGAATTCCTTCAGACTGGGAAAGTCTCTGGAGTCTCCCAGTTTCAATTCCCACTGCTTGAGGGTTTCTGCATCTAATGATCTCCTCAGCAGGTGGGCGATCATCTGTTCAATCAAGTTCGCATCTGAGAGACCGACTACCTCTCGTAGCTGGTCTAGCGACTCGACTGCTGCTGCTGTGTTGTGGTTGAGTTTCTCCTGAGTTGCCTTGGTGATTTTTGGTAGCTGCAGTATTCGATTGAACAGGTACTGAGCCACCAATCTTGGATCATCGTATTCCGCCTTGAGCTTCTGCCAAGCCTTTTCATAATTCCGGTCGTTGATGTACAATGTCGATATGAGAGTAGCTGGAGGTCCTCTGAGGCTGCTTTTGAGCCTAATCAACTTCTCCACTGGTGCGATTGTTGATTTGGTACCGACCAGCGAGGTGAAGAGATCTCTGAATTCCTTCCACTGGGATGGGGTGCCGTCGAAAGCCTTCAAATCCAGACGTGTGAGCTTGTCTGGGTGTTCTTGGCCTGGTGAATTGCTTGCGGGTTGAGTTTTCTTCGACAGCCGACCTTTCAGCTTACTGATGAGCTTTATACTTTGCTCCTTTGTGGCAGCTGTCTGTTCGACTGATTCCTTTAGTCAAGTAGGGATGATCGTGAGGGGGATATTCGATTATGCCTCCCTGCTGTGAGAGAAACTCTGCCCAGTAGGTCTCAAGGATTTCTTTCTGTCCATCCAGCTCTTCCACGGTGACGTCCTCGTCATTCATGATCGTGGTGGTGAGCTCCTCATAAATGTGGGTGATGCTCTCCACTCTGAACTTTAGCTGCCTCAGTAGAATCTCTTGATGCATAGTGAGACCTGCAGCGGGTAGCCCTATCACCTCCGAGTATCTCGTCTTGATGTGCTGAATTCGTTGAGTACTCGGGATGTTGGCTTCGTCTTCAGTCTCGCTGATTACAACTTTCGGAATTGTTGATGGTGGAGGTTCTGTCTTCGTTGGTTGTGCCGCTGCGCCTCTAGTATCTTGTTGATTATCTACGGCTTGTTGTTCAATTACGGTATCTGGATCAGACATGATGATGTAATTGAAAGTCTACTTGCCTGAGAATTCCTTGTTGAGTGGCTTCGGATGTCGGTGATGTATCGACTGTCGATGCGTTACCAACCGTTGTCGTACTGTCGAAGCGTTACCGACCGTAGATGTTTGCGTTGTGTCGGTAAGGCGTCGCTTGGAAGGCCGCCTGTTGCTGAGCGCACTGGCCCAGCGTTGAGGTCCTTCGGCAGTACTCATAAATCCCGAACTCTCACGAACCTTTTCACCACTTTGAGACGCTGATGTTTACACTTCGGATTACCGCCAAGAGAAAATAATAGCACAAATACTCTTTGTCCGTTGAGACTCTATCCGTTGACCGACTCGTGTAGACCCCGAAAGTTCGTTACACGAGGCGTCTTTTTAAATTCACCCGAATCCGATCACACTAATTACTCCCAAATCCGGCTCGAAGGACCAATGTTTGGGGAGGAACTAGATTTAGGGTGGATTGGGAGATTAGAGGATCGTCGGTGTGAAATAATTGTTGAGAGTCTTGACCTAATATGAACGTTAATTTATTCTCGCGTTCAAACCATGCTTTGTCAAATTTACAAAACACCTTGTCACTAGTTAATCGTACTGAATTAATTTTAATTGTTTATAGTTTTTGCACTGTTGAGTCACTGGTTAAATGGCCAATAAATAACGTGATTTTCTCTTTGCTGAATTTCTATCGCCGAGCTAATAGACGTTAATGTACTGAACGTGTCTACACTCTGCGCGTTACTCAAATACGGAGTTGAACTCTAATTAAAACAGACTATATGGCCGATCGTTTTATACTGACTCGCGTTGATTTACGGTGACTCTACTAGACCTGAGCGTTGACCCGGAAAAGACCGATGATTTTCGTAATTGGCCGAACTGATCGACCTTGGTCTTGGAGAGGTTGGGTTGCGTTTCAAACAAGGTTATTACACAAACATAACTATCTTCTTTAGATTCCGAGATATTCGTTAAAAACTGACCAATAGTCTAAATCGACATAAACCGGATTACCGCTTTGCTACAGAATTGTCATTATTGGTCAAGAGAAAATCCTCACTGGACTCAACACATTGATCATCAGCGGTATCGTCGATTAGTAAGTGATAGGTCCATACTTTTTTTATGGTAATGTCACCGGACAAAGCTACCTGGAATTCTTGCGTAATCAGTTGCCAGCGCTGATGGAGAACGTGAACTTGCAGATAAGACAGAGAATGTGGTTTCAGCAGGATGGCGCTCCACCTCATTTCGCTCGAACTGTGAGGGATCATCTGAATGATTCGCTCCCGAATCGTTTGATGGGTCGGGGTCTTTACATTTCATGGCCTCCACGATCACTGGATCTCACGCCGCTTGACTACTACCTGTGGGGCTTCGTCAAAGAAGCTGTTTACGTGAATCGGCCGACCACTCCGGTTGACTTATAGAGACGTATCAGGGAGGCTATTGCAAGTATTACGCCCCAAGTTCTTCGAAGGGTTGTTGGAAATTTCCGCCGCCGAATTGAGTTGTGCTTGCAAGTTAACGGTGGGAACATTGAACAACTCATGAACTCATGAGCGCATGAACTTCCACACATGTTTGCGCTATTTTTCCTCCTTTTTTTTCAGCGCAAGGGATGCGAGCAGACTTTACCTCCACGTGGTGCATCCTGGGTCACGCTAAAAAAGTCTGAATCTTTAGTTTGATAACAGAACTCATTTTCGTCGCATTCTCCGAGTAAAATTGAACGAGTTCACATGAATGATGAGGTATTTGAAAACAACTCATCAAGGAGAATAAGTTTCATTGGGGTAAAAAATGCGATTGCCATTTTAAAAAAAGCTCCTTATGCTTGCAGCTTGCAAGTATGATCGTGAAAGCTCAAAAAAATGCATACATCAAATGTCCTCCTCGGAACCCTACAACTTAGATTCCTGAAAATTTCCTGTCACTTGCCCCCCTTAGAAGATATTTGGGTGCATTGTTTCAAATGGGACACCCTGCATAAAGTTTAAAAAAGAAGCGGATCTCTTTTCCGAAAGTCCAAGTGTGACCGTTTTCGTAAACAATTTTTACGAGGCCTTAGATCTATAATATATTGAATATAGTCGAAAACGTGCACATTTTTTGTACTCCTAGAGACACAAAGGATACTACAAGAATTATCACATTGTTTTGTACTCTAGCGAGCTCTTATATCTATTATATGATCTATTGCAGATGATTAGCATGAAAAATTTGAATTAACTGTCTGACCGTGCATGCAGAGATAATCAAGGAGTAATAGATAAAAAAATCTTTGCGTTTATAACAAGCTAAAATATAATTAAGTGATGAAGATGGAATCGATATTACTTGAAAATAAATCGAAACGGGCCTTATTGATTAATGAGAACATTCAGATTAACGTTTACTCGCAATGAGGCATGCAGAGGGAATTCGATATTTCAATTATATTTTTCTATAACTGAAATGTGATCGGTATTTTAATACATAGTTTTTGTTCGGTTTTCCACGGAATTGTTTTTCGCACACGCACACTCACGCACACTCGCTCCTCTCGCATGCTTGCATGGCTTCTCAGGACTGACCTGCGCAACCGACTGAACTGACCAGTGGCCTCTCACCTCTGACACCTGAGGCGCCACTTGATGGACAGGTGTCCAGCGAATGCCCTCATTTAAATTGGGGCACGTTTGGACCCACGATTATCGACACCTGCCACCTTGCGGTCTTTCAATCGGCCTCATTTGCATATCGGCCATCGTACGGTGTACATGTCGTTCTGCGAATTTTTCTATTGTTGCGCGAATTAGTTGCTCTGCGCCATTTAGTTCTTTGAACTGTGTTAATCATTTTGTGACCCGCGCTAATATTCTTGACCTTCTCAATTAATTAAATCTCACACGTATAATTTTTTTGACTTCAAATTAAATTGACTTTTGTGACCAACGCCACGTGTAGTGATTTCTGGACCTTCTCACGCTCCCGGAAAATCCGTTTTTATCTCGCCCATCGCTTACTAATTCCACTTAAACCAGATTCGGCATCGAACAGTTTTATCGATACTCTTCTTAAAATTTGAGAAAATCTTTATACGCCTCAAATAGATTTGTTCAATTCAAATTTATTTATTAAACGCCTGTACACAATCGCATGACAGTTGTGCCAGCATCCAAGCAATAATCGAGCGGTAATTTATTTAAATCGAACCAGCTCACTTAATAGGGAAAAGAGATAGATATAACCTCTCTCTCTCTCCCTCTCTCTCACTTTCTTCTCTTCGCACACATACGCGTATACACACAAATACAAACCTATGAAATCAGACATTACTACACACACATTACTACATTAGTCGCCCCGTGATTACAACCTTTATGGCGGTTCCTCGAAATTTTAGAGCAGCGCGACTTCTGTTTGCGTCACGCTCTGTTATTGTTCGAGGGCCGCTCAAGCATCGTTCGAGATTCACTCGAGCGTCGTCCGAGATCCGCTCGAGCATCATTCGGTGCTAATCCGAGCTCTTTCGATGTACACCGATCAACTTCTGTCGCGCACGAGCAGCTCTTGTGCTCGATCGATATATACTCGGTCAGCTCGATATTCAGAGCCTACCTACATTACCGACCGATTGACGACTGAGCTCGTGCGTACGCAGTCTGGCGAAACTTGGCAATGCCGCACTGTCTGTGCCGGTTGAAACACGATTCCCGGCAAATTCTCATTAGACTCGCGATAGTGCGTTGTTGGACATGGACAAGAATAAAGTGCCACAACTTATCGAAGAAGTTCAACGTAGGCCAGTTATCTGGAACAAGTCGCTGAACGAGCATCGATTGAAGGGTCTCGTCGGCACCGAGTGGGATAAAGTAGCAGTTAATATCCGTGTATCGAGTAAGTATACTTTTGTTTTTTCACCGTTACACTCTCACGCGACCGCGATTGTCACGAGGTTATAATAGTGTGGTTTATGGAAATTCTCTTTCGTTATTACGACATCGAAACTCATTGAATTCGAAAAAAATGTAGCTCCTCCTTTGTTAATTTCTCACGGCAGCACGTTAGATCTTTCTTTGTAATGAGGTAAACAAAGTAAAATGCGGTGCCGTGTACAGCTACAAAAAAAGATCTAAGGCAGCACAATGGCTGTAAACTGGAATTCATGAGAGAGCGATCGCTTGCACGAAATCGCGAGAAAAATTAGCATTTATGACAATTCGTCGTCGCGATTATTTAAAAGGATATTTGTCAAAACGCAAATTTCCGAAATTTAAGTTCTTTCTCATTCGTAGTTGAGATTTACCCGCCCGTTTGCAATCGAACTCTCATGTACGCAATCGAATGATACTCGTCGAAGCCGCGCTGTTCCAGGCAACCGGGCCTTTAGGATGAATGTAACTTAAGGTTGAATAATACAATACCATTTTAGATTAGATTTTTCTCGTTACAGAATTTTAAGCGCAGAATAAGTGAAAAGCTCTTGTTAAAAAGTTCAAAGGTGAACATTCCCGCGTTCAACTTCACCGATCGGGCGACGGTCTAGAGAACACTTATGTGTCGAATTGGCCCTACTACCAATCGCTATCATTTTTAGCCAGCTCTATACTTCCCAATCCATCAACTGGAAACTTGGACAGCGTGGCTGATGTAAAGCCGCTAACCACCATTGAGATTGGGGAATTAGACTGTAAGGAAGTCGGCCAAGAAATGAATAAAAAACAAAGCGACATTGCTGAGGAGATACTGCGTATGCACAGCGAGAAATACGCATTGTTGGAGAAATCTTTGACCAACAATGCAGGTGTAAGCAGTTCAGCAGAACTGGACAAACACAATATGGCTTTCTTTGAAACACTACTGTCAACACTAAGAGAAGTCAGTAAAGAGGACATCCTGCTCTGTCGTAATGATGTATCACGGGTAATATTTAATTATGCCTACAAAAATGCTACGTGGAAATCAATCAACGACTGCACAGTTGAAGAAAGGTCTGTAGCACCAAGTACTCCAGCACCACCAAAAAGGAAGAGATAAATAATGGACGAAGATGATGGTACGAACAGTAACATAATTGATGAATTATTAAAATTGAAATTGTATATACGATTATACCCTTTTTTTAGACTGCCAGATTGTAAGTTCGTATCCACCTCGGCCATACTTTCAGCCCAATATATCTATTAAGATGGAAAAGAAGTATAAGCCCACTGCAAGAGAACGTGAAATCGAACAGCGAAATAGCGGTAAATATTCTTAACCAATTTTATAATATTCAAATAATTTACTTTTTTTCTTAATTGTATTTCTGAATGTTAAACAAAAAAAACGATCAAGTCTTAATATCAATAATAAATAGTTGAATGTAATTTTCAGAAATGATGCGACTTGGCTACGACCGCTATGCATATACTCCTCGTCCAGCATGGAAGTGGAATGACCATATTTACGAGCAACAGGTACTTCCATACCCTAGACAGCGCCAGCTTCATTCCATAGAAAATCAGGAGTGGTACGGTCAAGGTGGAATTTCAAGGCCAATTCCTGCATCTAACTCTCATCCGTCTACTATAGTGAGCCCTGAATCGATAACAAGGCAAATTCCATCAACCCATGCCTTTTCTGCAGTGGGCCCTGACTTTGTCCCAAGACAAATGCCGGCATCTAACGTTAATCCCTCTACTGCAGTAAATTGTGAACGTGTATCAGGGTAAATTCCACCAAGCCTAGCGCTTACCCAAGACATAAGTTCAACTTTGGAACGTCCTGCAAAGATGACTCAGCCGACTGCTTCTTTCCCTGAAGGACCCATCACGAATAATTGTATGAGTGGCTCAAAAGGATTGTTTCTTCACGATTCTCAGGCTGAATTTCAAGGAAACAAAGAGAACCACAATTCAAGTCTTCAAAATTGGGGAGCTCCTGTGACAAGTGAAAAGGTGGTCCCTGATACTCAAATACTGCATCAATATAATAAATCAGTTTAATAGTTTCGTGCTAAAATTTTCGTTATCAAGAGCCTTCAACAAGACGATGGAGAAGCTCGCTAAATCCGGGAAGAGCCTGAAGAACTTCACCTACACCGAAAAAGAAGTAGCAGATGAAATCTACTCGCAATAAGTTCCACGCAGTTTCTCTGGGTGATTTTTAGTAATATTGTATACCGTGTTTCTTTGGTATAAGATTTAAATTTTTCAAATTATATCACTCTTTCTATGTAATATTTAATTTAAGGTCTAGACTAAATTTCAGTTATTGAGAATTAAGTTCATTAAGAATACTTTTATTAATAATTTTTTCTAATGTTTGTATACGAGTGGCTTAAAAGGGTGAATTTCAATGAAACAAAGAGAACCAGAATTTAAGTTTTCAAAATTGTGGAGCTCCTGTGACAAGTAAAATTATGATAATATTATAATATTTAATTTAAGCAATAAACCAAATTTCTCTAATAAAATTATAAGAATTTGTTTTTCGAGGACCTTCAGAAAGCGTTCACATACAAATAATACAGTAGTTAAGGGTGCGCATCGCTACTGATGATTTGAAACAACTTAACGTAACGTTTAGAGGTTATTTATCAAATGGATCGCGAGTACATTGCGTATATCTTCACCCTTTATAGCTTCTATAAGCGCATCATCATCATCGATTGACATTTCTACATTAACATTGTGAACATTATTTTGGTGCTCCAAATCGATGATGACGTTATGCAATAAACATGTAGTTTTTATTATTAAATTTATGATTTTTGGACTGTTATCTACATTAGTGTAATAAATACGCCATTTCTGGCTAGTTAGAGCAAACGCATTTTCTACAACGACACGAGCTTTAGACAATCGCTTGTTGAATATTTTTTGTGCTTGTGATAGATGAATACCACGATACGGCTTCATTAAAATCTCGGATATAGGGTACGCTCCATCTCCTACGAAAAAATATGGCAGGTATAGGTTTGAATTTTCTACTTTACTAGCTTGTGGTATATGAATTTTTTTTTTGTATTAAAGCTTTATAAAGCCGAGAAGCTTTGAAAGTTGCCGAATCATGTTGACTGCCAAATCCTCCTACATCTATAATGACGTATCTGTAGTTGGCGTCGACCACAGCTTGTAAAACAATAGAATAGTACCTCTTATAGTTATAATACAGTTTCCCAGAATTATGTGGCTTTTTTACAGCTACGTGACGTCCATCAATTGATCCTATGCAATGCGGGAAGTTCCATTTCTTTTGAAAATCCTGAGATATTTTAATGAAGTCACTGATGGAAGGAACTGGCATATATAACGATGCCAGTGTCGACCATAGGACATTCATTGTCTCAGATATGATCACAGAAACAGTTTTGATTCCCATCTTGAAGGAAAACGCCAATTCAGAATACGTACTTCCTATCGCTAAAAACCTGAAAAGTTAAAACCCGTAATTAATATACATATAAAATGATATAAAATTTAAACTTACTTTATTTCAAAATAAAACGCTTAAATCAGCATAATACAAATTACCTGAGCGTCAAAACCAATCTTTCTTCCGGCATAATTGGTTGAGCGTGTAAGTTACACCACTTCTTCATCAGCGAGGGACTAATTTTTGACAGAATATAATCAAAAGTAAAGACACTCATTCTCATATACTTAATAAAGTTTCCAGGATTCTTTCTAAGCGCAGGAAACAACGTGATGTATTCTCCATTGGTAGAACGACTATTGTTGAGTTCGTGAGTTCTATTACTATACTTTCGGTTCATGAACTCTGAATTCATTGTTGACTATCCCAAATAATGTAATAGCGCAATATAAACCAATTGACGTAAAAAACAATAATTTTTTTCTTTCATTAAACATTTGAGGTTATCTTATTATTATGTTTTACATCAACAACGACTTTACATCACAACGCTGTTCAAGTTTCCAGTTGATGGATTGGAAAGTACAAAGCTGGCTAAAAATGATAGTGATTGGTAGTAGGGCCAATTCGACACGTAAGTGTCCTCTAGACCGTCGCCCGATCGGTGAAGTTGAACGCGGGAATGTTCACCTTTGAATTTTTTTTGCAAGAGCTTTCCACTTATTCTGCGCTTGAATTTCTGTAACGAGAAAAATCTAATTTAAAAGGATATTGTATTATTCAACCTTAAGGCCCGGCATGCAAAAATTTTTTTTTATTTGTATCTCTAGATTTTCCAGAATCCCCCAGAATCCATGCTCATTATACTCGTTTACGGGGATACTAATAGCGGGCGGAAAAACGCATGAAAAATTATGATTTAGGGATCAAATGAAAGATAATATCCTGTCACATGTCGGTAATTAGGTCTTGGGGGCAAATAATTATGATTAGTAAGTAATGATGAGCATTTAATGTACCCCGAAATTCACTAATTTTTTCAATTAACAAAACAATATGGCGGCTGAATTCTGCGCCCAGAACAAACACTTATTATAATTTGTACGGAAGCAACACACACTTGAGACATAATTACCGACGCGTCGAATATTCTGACCTTTCGTTTGGGCCCAATATTGAATTTTTTTGTCTTTGTTCGCACGTAATCAGTATCCCCGCAACTGAGGTAATCACCTGTCAATTTCTGGAGATTTTAGCTCCACTGAAATCTGGCAGATAGCGCCACCATCAACTCGGGGACAAACCGAGTTGATGCGAATTGGCCTCAGAATCGTATGTAGGAGTCTGAGCCCTCGGGTGCTTCTCGTATGATATAGTGCATAAGTGGGAGTGAGATGGTCATTTTTATGACTGTCTCACTCCCTCCCGTGCTGAAACGACCATTTGAGATTCAATGTTGTCAGATGGTCATTTGGGGGGCGAAGGGGGGGATGAAAAGGGTTGAGATGGCACCCCCTGATAGAAGGGGACCCCCCTCAACCCCCCAAAAAATATTTGACTTTTTCGGAGCAGAGCAAAGGGGTAATGGGAGGTGGAAACCCCACATTGTTAGATTTTTTTTAGGAAAAAAATTTATATTCATTCCAGGGGTTGAAATATACCTACAGTTTCCAAATAAAAAATGCCACGGGCACCCCCTCAACCCACCCAAAAAGATTCGACTCATTCGGTGTAGGCGAAAGGGGCGATGGGGGTGGAAACCCTAAACTTTTAGATTTTTTTAGTAAAAAAAAAATATTTCATTCCAGGGGTTGGAACCAACTTATATTTTTCAACTGAAAAAATGTACAGGGGCACCCCCTAAACCCCCCAAAAAATATTCGACTCATTGGGAGCAGGGTAAAGGGGCGATGGGAGGTGGAAACCCTAAATAATACAAATTTAGGGTTTCTACCCCCACCACTTCTTTGCCCTACTCCGAATGAGTCGGATCTTTTTTGAGGGGCGGAGGGGTGCCTCTGAACATTTTTCAGTTGAAAAATGTCCGCAGGTTCCAACTCCTGGAATAAAAATAATTTTTTATACTAAAATAATAAAAAACTGTGGGGTTTCCGACCCCCATCACCCATTTTCCCTACTCGCAATGAGTCGAATATTCTTTAGGGGGTTGAGGGGTTGCCCGTGGACATTTTTTAGTTGAAAAATGTAGGTAGGTTTCGTACCCCTGGAATGAAGAAAAAAATTTTTTTACAAAAAAAATCTTAAAATTTACGATTTCCATCCCCCCCCCCACACCCCTCGAGCCTACTCCGAATGAGTCGGATATTTTTTTAAGGGGCGGAGGGGTTGCCTCGGAACATTTTTCAGTTGAAAAATGTTGGTTGATTCTAACCCTTGGAATGAAAATAATTTTTTTTCACTAAAAAAAGACAAATTTAGGGTTTCTACCCCCACCACCCTTTGCCCTACTCCGAATGAGTTGGATTTTGTAGAGGGGTGCAGGGGGTGCTTCTGAACATGTTTCAGTTGAAAAATGTTGGTTGGTTCCAACCCCTGGAATAAAAATAATTTTTTACACTAAAATAATAAAAAACTATGGGGTTTCCGACCCCCATAACCCCTTTTCCCTACTCGCAATGATTCGAATATTCTTTAGTGTTGAGGGGTTGCCCCTGGACATTTTTTAGTTGAAAAATGTAGGTAGGGTTTCTACCCCTGGAATGAACAAAAAATTTTTCACAAAAGAAATCTAAAAATTTACGATTTCCAACCCCCCTCCCCCTCAACCCTACACCGAATGAATCAAATCTTGTTGGGGGGGGGTTGAGGGAGTGCCCGTGAACATTTTTTAATTGAAAAATGTACGTCGATTCCAACCTCTGGAATGAAAATATTTTTTTATATTAAAAAAATCAGAATGTGAGTTTCCACCCCCCCCCCCCCCCCCCCCCCC